>NC_142008.1:45616661-45739793 GCF_049901715.1 Pseudonaja textilis | reverse complement strand
TTATGATTTCATGTTGTAATAATCATAAAACGGATTATAATTTTATAATCTTTTTTGCACTGATCAAGTGAGTCATATGGTCTGTTGGTCTGCTGTTAAGACACCAGACTAGAAAAGAGATGTTAGTTCAAGTGCTGCCTTATCCATGAAAATCAGATGGATGACCTTGGACCAGTCACTCTTTTCCATTTCACAGGTTGATTGTGGAGGGAAAACAAGAGGAGGAAGGTGTTTCAGATATATTCACCAATACTAAATATGGAAAGTCAATAAATCCACAGTTGTTAAACAAATACCACAGTCATTAAGCAAATCAATGGTCTGAAATGGGTACAGTTTTGCCAAAATTCATAAATGCCTTAAGTTCAATCATGTAACAATGAAAGGGGCTTTACCACTGTAAGTTCAAATTCATGTCATTTATGTCAGGTTGATCATAATTTCGAATGGTTATTAAGCCACCAGTCACAAGTTGAGGGTTACCTGTACTGATATTAATTTGGTCACAGCAATAAAAAAAAAATTCTGCTTGCTCAACTTGAAAGCTAAGAGTTGATGTTCCTGGGGTCATTCATAGCCTGGAAAACTGGTCAAAAATGTGGAAATAGCAGTTCAATGTTTTTAAATGTAAGATAATACACTTGAGGAAAAATAATCCTCTGGCACAGTACAGTACTATGGGTACAGTGTTAAACAAAACAACAGAAAAAAAGGATTTAGGTGTGATATAGCATATGACTATAAAATGTTGAAATAGTATGGCTGGGCAGCTGTAATGTGAAAAAAAAAATCTGGAGGACTCAGCAGCAAGAAAAGAAAGTCCTAATCATGCAACATAGGCCTCAGACCCCATTTGGAATACTGCATCCAGTTATCTATGGAGATTTTCAGTCATTCAGGTCATATTTGTCTGAGAAGTGCTTTTTCAAGAGGCAACTGGACTTTTTGTGGGTGGGGGGGGGGGGGAGGAAGTCCTCTCACTTCTCATCCAAGAAGCTTCTTCAGCACTGACTGGAAATGGAAGGATTTATACTCCTTGCAGACAGCTGGTCATTTGCATTCTTTTAGCAAGTAATTAAGGCAACTTGAAAGTTTATTTGTGTCGTCAGATTCACCTGAGTAGTGCAAAATGGGTATGGAGCCTTCTTGGAACAGTTGAAAGGACTGTGTTGTAGACTGGAGATATCATATTCCTCCCCCTCTGTTGAGAAACGGTTGTTCAATTTTGACATAGATGGCTTCTTTGAAGCCTCTTTCAAAACCAGAGGTCCTCTCTGTCCAAACTGTTCCGGACTAGCAGGCTCGAAAGCCTGCAACTCTGATTGGCCCGCAAATAGCAGATCGTGATTGGTCACCACAGACTGATGTGATTGGCTAGTAAATGGGCTGCCGCGATTGGCCCTACCAAGAGCGGCAAACTCAAATCACCTTCATTGGCTGCCTAGCCGCAGCCAGCCCTATATAAGGGGCTGCTGCGGCTGGGATTCTTCGCTCAGATCTGAAGTCACTAATAAAGAGTTGTTGTTGTTATCTGAGTCTTGCCTCCATTCTTGAACCATCCTCCCAGATCTAATACTGGCGACGAGGATGGGATGCGGAGGCAACGAAGTCTACAGGAAGTGAGCTAGCTGAAGGAGCACGTGGCTGACAGAGCGCAACAACGGCAACATGGCCAGCAGCGCTATACCACCCGCCCCATTCGATCCAGCTAGCGAGGACTGGGACTCATATATGGACAGGTTTCAAATGTTCCTAGAGTCCAACAACCTTAAAGATGCCACGCCCAGCAAGAAACGAGCCATTTTTCTAACGCATTGTGGACCTGCCGTTTTTAAGATGGCTAAAGCATTAGCGAAACCAGCTGAAGTTAAAACGATGGATTGGGACACCCTTGCTCCCATCCTGCGCAACCATTACGTCCCAACAGTACCAACTCTCATTCGCAGACACGAGTTCTACAAGAGGGACCAGCGTGAAGGTGAGAGCATTGGGGATTTCGTGGCAGACCTGAGGAACCTGGGTGGTTTGTGTGGCTTCGCCAATCTCGAAGAAGCCATGAGAGACCAAATCTCCTTGGCCTTAGAGATCCAACTGTCCAGAGCAAAATTATGGCCAAGGGAGACATCTCACTTGCAGATTCCATAGCAGACGCCACCGCAGCTGAAGCCACTCGTAAATCAGCAGCACGAATGCGTCGAACCAGCGGAACCAACCGCCAACCCACCAACGATGCTGGGAAACCTTCAGACAAGTACACATCGACCACCCATCATGAAGATGTCGAGTCATCCTCAGACAGCGAGGAGGAAGAAGTCCACAGACTCCGGTCAGAACGTGAGCAACAGGACCAGCAAGGTCATAAATCCAACTACCAATGCGCCGGATGCGGGAAACCATCCTCGATCTGAATGCAGATTCTTAGATGCCATGTGTCGTTTTTGCGAAAAATGAGGGCATATTGCGAAAGTATGCAGAAACAAAAGAAATTCCAGCCCCAGACGGAGAGGGAGCAGCCCGAAAAGGAATGATGGCAACCCCACCACACAGAGGGACCGCCCTAACAACCAGTGGAACCAGTACAGCAGACCCCGAAGATTTAATGGTATGCCCAGATGAGAAGAGGCTCACCAAACCATCACCATCGGCCACGCTTCATCGCTAGATGCTAAAAAAATCCGTGTAAAGGTCATCATCGAAAATAAACCTTGCATCATGGAAGTAGACTCTGGGTCCTCACTATCCATGGTATCCTGGAAAATGCTCAAGCAACTGATTCCCAACATCCGACGCCAAGACCTCAGCAGTCAGAGACTCATACTGAAAGATTATCAAGGCAACCGGATTCCAGTCACAAGTACCCGCCATTTCCAGGTCTCTTTCAAGGGACATAATGCAATTCTACCGCTCACCATTGTAGACAGAGACCGGCCAAGTCTATTGGGCCTTTAGTGGTTCATGCCATTAGGAATCGGAATGGCTGGCATCCATCATACTGAAGACGATGACTGGGAGGCAGCCCTCATCCACGATTTCCGAGAAGTGTTCAGCAAAAACTTAGGCAAGTACAAGGGGTCCCACATTTCATTTAATCTTCGCCCCGACATTGCGCCTATTCGCCTAAAGCCACGCCGAGTTCCCTTTGCTCTCAAACCCAAAATTGATGAGCAACTGGACAAATTAATTGCACAAGGCGTGTTAGAGCCCATTGACCACGCCCGATGGGAGACACCAATTGTCACCCCCATAAAGCCTGACGGGTCCTTGAGAATCTGTGGTGACTACAAGGCCACCCTCAATCACGCGCTGCAGCAGAGCGCCTATCCGGTACCAGTCGTTCAGCATCTCCTGCATTCACTTGGGGTGGCAGAATATTCGCAAAATTAGATCTGGTCCAAGCGTATCAACAGCTGCCAGTTGATTCCGAAACTGCAGAAGCCCAAACTATAGTCACACATCGTGGTGCATTCAAATGCAACAGGCTCCAGTTTGGAGTAAGCGTAGCCCCAGGCATCTTTCAAACCCTGATGAAGAGACTATTACAAGGCATAAAAGGGGTCGTGCCCTATTTTGATGACGTACTAATAGCAGCCCCAACAAAAAGTCAATTAGAGAAACGCCTCAGAACAGTCCTACAAAGGTTCAAAGATGCTGGCCTCAAGGTTAAGAAGGAAAAGTGCCAGCTATGCACAGAAAGGGTGGAGTTTCTTGGCTACCTTCTTGACAAACAAGGAATCCACCCTACAGAAAAGAAATTGGCAGCTATCAAAAATGCCCCAAGACCTAAAAACAAAACTGATCTCCAAGCCTTCCTGGGACTTATTAACTTTTATAACATTTTCCTACCCCAGAAGGTGACTGTTGCTGAGCCCCTTCATAGACTACTCGATAAAAGGGCTTCCTGGATTTGGGGACATCGGGAGGAACATGCCTTCCAGTAAGTAAAAGACCTCCTTACCTCTGATGCAGTGTTAATTCAATATAACGAGACACTCCCTTTGACTGTTACTTGTGATGCCTCACCATTTGGGGTGGGGGCCATCCTGAGCCACGTCCTACCAAACGGCTCAGAGGCACCAATTGCATTTTTTTCAAGGACTCTGTCAAAAACAGAAAGAAACTATAGCCACCTAGATAAGGAAGCCCTTGTTATTGTCTCTGCGATTAAAACGTTTCATGAATATGTATATGGGAGACCATTTTCCATTATCACGGATCATAAGCCATTACTTGGCATTCTGGCGGGTGACAAACCTACCCCACACATTCTCTCCCCCAGAATGACCCGATGGTCAGAGTTCCTGGCTGCCTATGACTATCAACTAAAATATCACCCGGGGAAATCTATTCCTCACGCTGATGCCTTGAGCCGCTCGCCACTACCCGAGCCGCAGGAAGACCCAGCTCCCACGCTCCCAATACTACAAATCGAGACAATTCCCTCACCTCCACTAACGGCCCAGGACATCGCCTTTGAAACCAAAAGAGACTCATGTTTGGCACGAGTTCTTGGCTGGGTGGAGAGGGGATGGCCAGAATACGAGCCCAAGGAAACCTTTAAACCATTCAAAAACAGATAGAACTTTTCTCACAAAGAGGGTGCATTTTATGGGGAGACCGAGTCATCATGCCAACTAAACTACAAAAAAAAAGTCCTCCAAATGCTACTCGATGGACACCCGGGCATTGTGCGTATGAAAGCGCTGGCAAGAAGTTACGCCTGGTGGCCAGGTATGGACAAACAAATTGAAACTTGGGTCGCCTCTTGTAACAGATGCCAGGAAAACCACTCAGCCCCACCAAAAGCTCCACCAGCGGAATGGGAAAAACCCAGGGGTCCCTGGTCATGCATTCATATTGACTTTGCGAGACCTACTAGAGGCCACACTTTCCTAATAACTGTAGATGCATATTCTAACTGGCTCGAGGTCAATAAAATGAAAACAACCACTACTGAGGCAGTCATCAAGAAATTGAACAGACTCTTTGCCACACACAGCCTACCCGATGTCCTGGTTTCTGACAATGGGCCCCAATTTACTGCCTTAGCCTTTGAACAATACCTAGCTGAACGGGGCATCCGACACGCACTCACATCGCCGGCTCATCCAGCGGCGAATGGTAGGGCTGAACGAATGGTTCAGTTCACAAAAAAAGCCCTACAGAAAATGGAACAAGGTAACATCCACGATAAAGTCACTAGAATGCTGCTTCTTCAACACATCACACCTAACAGCACGACCAACAAGAGCCCAGCTGAACTCCTGATGGCCAGGAAACTCAGATCGCCTCTAGACCGCTTGCACCCTGCCTACACCCCGGAAAAGCCCCTGGGTTCCAGCAGCAAGCATCGCGCCTTTAAGGTAGGAGACCTTGTATTTGCAAAAAAAATTTCTGGGGATCCCCTCTGGATTCCTGCTCAAGTAACTCAAGTCACGGGTCCCCGCTCCTACCGTCTACTGACCACTGATGGCAGAGCATGGAAATGCCATATCGACCAGCTACGCTCCAGACTGACCACAACTTCCATCCCTGACCCCAGCCTCGACACCAGGGGGGGAGGGGAAGCCGTGAGCCCGGAAATAGAACCAACACCTGTTTATTCAGAACTAACCCCGAGATCACCACACCATAGCTTGCAATATTCACCTGCTGTAGTTGAACCTGGGCAGACGAACACTTCACCTAGAAGCAGCAGCCAAGCAGGTTCAGCGAGCCCAGGGCCATAGTGGTAGCAACGAAGCTGAGGACTCAATCACCCCGGGGGCATCAGAGGAGAGCCCCAACCATGGCACTGGTTCACTGTTCCAGCTAGATCCACCAAACAGTCCATCTGAACCCGAATTTGAACATGGACAATTGGAATTGCGTAAGTTGGGTAGACAGGTGCGAAGACCTGCCTACCTATGAGACTATATAACTCCACCCCTTAAACGGAACCGAGAGGGGAGGGATGTTCCAGACTAGCAGGCTCAAAAGCCTGCAACTCTGATTGGCCCGCAAATAGCAGATCGTGATTGGTCACCGCAGACTGATGCGATTGGCTAGTAAACGGGCTGCCGCGATTGGCCCTGCCAAGAGCGGCAAACTCAAATCGCCTTCATTGGCTGCCTAGCCGCAGCCAGCCCTATATAAGGGGCTGCTGCGGCTGGGATTCTTCGCTCAGATCTGAAGTCACTAATAAAGAGCTGTTGTTGTTATCTAAGTCTTGCCTCCGTTCTTGAACCATCCTCCCAGACCTAACTATGGATTTTGCTATCTCCAAAAGAGTGGCCTTTGTCTTTAAATGCAAATGGACTGCTGAATCTAGTCCTGATAGGTCTGTCTATTTTGTGCCATGCATTTATGAAGTAATTGTTTTGTTTCCTCAAAGTACAGATCTGCACATGGTTCACAGCATTCTACTTCATATACTATATTGCTCAGTTTGTCTCTGAGTATTTTATCCTTGAGATGAACAAGCTTCTGCTTTAGTGTATTCTTGGTTTGAAGTGTGCACATATGTTTTGTTGGCTGAAGATCCTCCTGAGTTTTTCTCATATGTATTGCTTTTCTCATATGTATTGCATCATCATCATAATCCAGTCAGAGATGAAGAAGCTTCTTGAATGAGAAGCAAAACATCTTGAAAAAAAATAGAAAGTCCAGTTGCCTCTTGAAAAAGAACCTTCGAGGTGGCCTGTGGTGGCAGGACAGGGAGAACGGAGGTGAAGGAGTCTGGTGCAGGCTTCGAACACCTTTTCTGGCGTCAGGAGCGATCCCCCAGGGATACACGAACCCCGGAGAGGTCCGTGTCGACGTGGAGATCCTCGAGCTGCAGAGGGGGGAAGGCAACCCCCCAACAGTGAAGAGGGAAGCTCCCGAGCCCGGCGCAAAAGAGTAAGCTGTCATTCTATGGCGGCTTCCAATCCGGTCTGCCACTTGAGTGAATAAGCAAAGCAGTGACAGCCTGCGAGATCGAGTAACAGGAACAGAGAAATGGTTTATAATTTGGATTCTTTGAAGACTGAAGGGAGCAGAATGACAGAATGATAGCACAAATTCTTCTCTCCTGGTTGTGATTAGCACCTCTTGGAAGTCGGGCGGAGAGCGGCCAGAAAAGCAGTTGGGAAAATGGAAAGATTATAATGGAGAGCGGAAAAGCCTAAGCACAAAAGGAAAACACAGTTTTACCCTGTGAAGGGGAAGCTCTGGGAAAAGAGGGAGATTGCTAAAACCCGGAGATCGGAGGTCCGGAATTGATCTGATCACAACATGACTATTACATCTACTTAATATTGTGGAGAAGACAAATTGAGCATTATATTGGACTTTGGAAGATTTGTATGTTGATTTAAAAGTTGGAAAGCAGAGAAAGAAGAAGCAGCAAGAGGAAGAAGGCAGAGGCGAACAGAAGGCTGGGAAAGACGGTTTTGGGCCTGCAGATTAGTCAGCACATTACACCATCTGCTGATTGGAAGGCTGAAAAGAATCCTCTAGCTGGAAGATGGACCTTTAGTTCACCCAACTTGCTTTTTTTATTACGTGGTACTACTTAAGTTTACTAAGTTGGCACTATTTTCTCTTTAAGATGACTTCCTTGCTGTTTGTTTGTTGATTTTCTGAAGCTGTGGTAATCTCTCTTCTACCTTTTCTCTTATTGTCTTGCCCCCTGCCTCCCTATTGTATCTTCTAAATACCGTACATAATTCTACTTACTTGGGGGGGGGCGGAAAGGAGGATATACTATTATTATAGAGTTAAGAGATTACTGTTGTAAGTATTAATAGCAAAAAGGGATAAACTTTGTTGATATAATCTATTTATAAATTATTTAGACTACTTAAGACATTTAAGATTAATGCCTTAAAGTGTTAATTGATGTACTATTGCTGACCAATTCTCTTATTACATAGACTAGAATATTGTTGCAGATATCTATTTATGATATAGGGGAAAAGACTGTGGAGTGAGATATTAAATTGAAATACGTGAATAGACTTTCAAATACAGGACCCAAATACTGAATGGTGATTTGGGATAATATATCTAAAATTGTGCATCAACAAAAACAAATACTTAGAGAGATGACATCCACAACAACTATGGCCTTAAAAACAGGAAGGAAGGCTATCCCGACCCTATCGACTACGTTGACATCCACCCCACCAACAACTCAAAAACTATCGAGGAGTCTTTAACAGGGAAAAGCAGCCTAATGTCCCCAACATTAATATACAAACTTCCATATTATCCTTGCAGGAAGCTATATTTAAAATGCAAGAAATGATGATTAAAAATCACAAGGAAACTAGAGCAGATATAAGCGAATTGAAAGATGAGATGGGGAAACTGAAGGCTGAAATGAAAGCGGATATATCGCGAAAGTGGAGGGTAAGATAGGGTCTCTACAGCAGGCCATGGAGAGAAACGAAGTGAAAATAAAAGATATAGAGAGTAGAACAACACGCATGGAGACTAACTTTGAAAGGATGGATGAGGAATTTAAAAATGTACTTAGAGAAACGGAAGACTCTCTGGTCCACCTCGAGATGGACAAAGCAATGGCGTATTTAAGGTTCCAGAATGCGCGGAAGCAAAAATGAAGAATTGGAACATTTGATGGCAGAAATATTGGCTGAATGGTTAGGAAAGGAAAAAGATGATCTAATTAAAGAGTTTGATGAGGTATATAGGGTTAGCACAAGCTACGCCAGGCGTAACAACTGTCCAAGAGAAATTCATATCCGCTTCTCTAGGAGATGTCTGAGGGATTTAATTTTGAAAATGTCTAGGGAGGAAACAATATCATATAAAGGCAGAGAAATTAGGATTTTAAAACAAATTCCAAAGAAAGTGAGGATGATAAGACAAGATTATAAATTTTTAGCTAATGATTTAAATAAAAAGGAATCCAATTTAAATGGTTAATCCCGGAAGGGATGTTAATTACGTGGAAAGAGAGGAAAATCAAAATAGAATCGATAGAACAGGCCCAAGATTTTCATCAACAGCTCACAGATACGAATGGTCAATCCACTAAAGAAGAACCTAAAAGGAGACCACAGGAGGACCGATATCATCACAGAACCCAAAAGGAATGACTTTCTCTAATTTCAGGAAGTGATAACCCACAACCTGGGAGAGAAGAGCAAATCCCACAACAACAACAACAAAAGAACCGAATCATTACTAGGCAAAAATCTAAGCAGACGTAGATAAATGGTGGAGGGAAGAAGTTGCTCTCCATCAATATAAACGGATTAAATTCATTATCAAAAAGAAAAGGATATTTTCAAAACTTATTCAACATAAAGCAGATATAATATGTCTTCAAGAAACACATATTTCAAAAAATGACGAAAGACATCTAATTTGTCCAAAATTAGGAAACTTTTACGGCACCGGCCGACAAACACAAGAAAAAAGGAATTGCAATTTACGTAAAACAAGATGTAAAGGCAGAATTAATCTGGTCGGATCCTAAGGAAGAACTCTGGTTATACAAGTTTGGATAAACCACATCACATTTTTACTTGTAGCAATCTATGCCCCAAATGATGACCAGGGGAAATTTTTAAACACCTTCACCAAAAATAGTAGGCTTTGAAAAAGAAACATTTGCTTGATTGGCGATTTTAACTCCATTGCAGATTACCAGAAAGACCATAGTAATATGGGAAAAAACAAGAAGGGGAAAAGGGAACTTTCCATGCATGTAAGGAAATGTTGAAAGAGTTAAATTTAAAAGATTTATGGAGGGAATGGAATCTTGAAGGAAAACACTTTACATACTATTCTAATCCACATAAGACTTGGACTAGAATAGATATGGCTTGGATGGATTTGGATTTGGCTAATGAAATAAAAGAAATTAAAATCCTACTGAATGAATGGGCTGACCATAACCCAATACAGCTAATTTGGAGAGATAGGAGACGAATAAAAAAAAGATGGACACTAAACAACCAAATTGTAAATGAAGAAGAGTATATTAATAAGCTGAAAGAGGAGCTAAACTATTTTCTAAAAGATAATAATAATGAAACAACTTCAAAACAGAACATTTGGGATACTATGAAAGCAATTATAAGAGGCACAACAATTTCCTATAATGCTATGAGAAACAAGAGAATCTATGCCCGACAAAACGACAAACAACAAATCCAAGACTTAGAAATACAATTACAAAAACCCCTAAGATCCAAGGACTACAAAACCAGTTAATATTAGCCAAACATAAGCTGAATTTAATTGAACAAGATAAAATAGAAGTTAGCTTGAGAAGGTCCAAACAAAATTACTTTGAACACGCCAATAAACCAGGAAGATGGCTATCTTATAAACTTAAAAAAGAAAAAGAAAAGAGACTGATACACCAATTAATAGACGAGAAAGGCATCCCACAACATGAGATTGAGAAGAAAAAAGATATTATATTAAACTATTTTCAAAGATTATATAAAAAAGAAGAAATCAATGAAGACAAAATAAGAACTTATTTGGAGAATACGAATGATAAAACAATAGGGGAAGGAAACAAAGAATTACTAAATAAGGATATTACATGGTCTGAGTTAAAATCCGCAATGGAAAATCAAAGTAATAATAAATCCCCAGGTCCAGATGGGATTCCAGTAGAATTGTATAAAGCCACAATAGATTTAGTAGGGCCTCTGATGCTGGAAGTGTTTAACGAAGTATTTTGGCTGCCAAAATGCCAGACTCATGGAGGGGGCGTTGATTGCGTTAATTCCGAAGGAGGATGTAGATGCCAGATATATCAACAATTATAGACCAATCTCACTTTTAAACACCGATTATAAATTATTTACCTCAATTATAGCGAATAGAGTAAAACAAGTTTTAAATTTATACATTCATGAAGACCAAAATGGTTTCCTTCCATTCCGCCAAATTAAAAACAATTTAAGAACCGTTATTGACGTCTTAGAATATTATGAAGCTCATCCAGAGAAACAATTTGCACTCATGTTTTTAGATGCGGAGAAAGCATTCGATAACTTACATTGGCACTTTTTAATACAAAAAATCTATAACATGAGTCTGGGCACTAAATTCGAGAACATTATCACAACAATTTACAATACCCAACAAGCCAATATACTAATTAATGGCGAACAAACAGGCCCATTAAGCATTGAAAAGGGCGTTAGACAGGGTTGCCCTCTCTCACCCCTCTTATTTATATTTGCTTTAGAATCACTGTTAACGCGGATAAGACAAAACTTTGAAATCCAAGGAGTTAGGGTCAAAGCAGAGGAATATAAACTACAGGCGTTTGCAGACGATATGGTTTTTTTCCTAGAGGAACCCATGGAAAAAGGACATAACCTAATAAAAGAACTAGAACAATATGGCTCAGTAGCAGGATTAAAGATTAACAGAAATAAGACGAAATTACTGACTAAAAATCTAACAGAGAACCAGAGGAAAGAATTAGAAAAACCATGGGGATATAGGCAACAAAAAGGTCAAATATTTAGGCATATGGTTAACACCACATAGTAAATCGCTCAAAGAGAATAATTATGATAAACTGTTACAGCAAATTAAGAAAGATCTAGAATCTTGGAATAAGTTGCAGCTTTCTCTACTGGGCAGGATTGCCACGATCAAAATGAACATCTTATCAAAACTCCTTTACTTATTCCAGACAATCCCAATCAAATTACCAAAATTTTTTTTTGAAGATATAAATAAGGTAACTCTTAAATTTATTTGGCAAGGGAAAAAGCTAGAATCAGTATTAAGGCCTTACAAGATGAAAAAGTAAAGGTGGGCTAGCGCTCCCAAACTGGGAATTATATTATTGGGCAGCCAACTTATTATGGTTAAAAGACTGGGTCAATTTACTGAATAAAAGAACTTTAGTCTTGGAAGGGCACGACCTTCAGAGAGGATGGCACGCATTTCTATGGGATGTGGGGAAAACTAAACAGTCGTATTTTCATAGACATCTTATTAGAGATTCACTATTAACTAATTGGAAAAAATATGCAAAAACATTATTTAAAAATTCGATTTGGCTTTCAACAATGGAGGCAATGGTTCATCCCAACAATTTGGATATAACAAAAATGACTAAATATAAAGATTTATTAGACCCTTTAGGAAAATTAAGAACTCGACAGGACTTACAGGAACAGGGATTTAAAATTGACCAGTGGTTATATATACAAATCTATAGCAGATACAAACAAGATATCAAAGAGTTTGGAATCTATAGCAAATTACAATATTTAGATAAAATCTTATTAGGATCAAATAAAAAGAATATCTCCAAATTTTATAAATATTTATTGGAGGTAGAATTAGAGCAAGAGATAGTGAAAGGGAACATGATAATGTGGAGTAGGAATATTGGAAGAAGCATTACATTAACAGAATGGGAAAAGATCTGGAATAGAAACATTAAGATTACGAAATCCATGCGTACAAAGAAAATATGTATAAAATGTTATATAGATGGCACTTACCCCTTCGAGGTTAGCGAAAATGAACCCAAACTCTAGTCCAAAATGTTGGAAATGTAAAAACATAGAAGGAACCTACTTTCATATGTGGTGGTCCTGTAAGGAAGCCCAGAAATACTGGCAAAAATTAGAAAATGGTTGGAGGAAATAACCAAAGAACAAATCGAATACAAACCAGAGTTCTTCCTACTAGGGATCTCTGATAAACATTTACCTAAAAAGATGAAATATATAACAATTCATATTCTAACTGCGGCCAAATTAGCATTTGCCCAGTGCTGGAAATCATCCTATATACCTACAGATCAAATGGTCATCCAGAAAATATGTGACTGTGCAGAAATGGACAATTTAACCATAGCACTTAAAAATAAAGAGTCTTCAGCATTTTATGATAATTGGAATGTGGGTATAATTGGTTATCTCAGAGATAAACTGTTCAATGAACAATGGGTAATTTAAGCATAAATAGTGATAAGATGTGTATAATTAAAGTAAGGTAGGAGAATTGGATCTTGCAGACTGTCAAAAAGGATATCTGTCTGTTTTTAATGTATTTTCTTTTTTCTTCCGTTTCTTTGTTTTCTTCTTTCTTCTATACCTCTTTTTCTCCTTTTTCGGTTCGCAAGACCGAGCGTTTTTTTTTTCCCTTTTTTCTTTTTCCTTTTTCTCCCCCTGTTGTAGATGTAATGTTGTTATGTTTTTAATTGTAAATTCAATAAAATTTATTCAAAAAAAAAAAAAAGAACCTTCGGGACAAGGTCTGAGAAACAAAACTTATCAGAAGCGACTGGAGGAACTGAATATGTACAGGCTAGAGAAGGGAAAAGGGGGATATGATTGAAATTTTGAAATATATTGAATGTGAATAAGGTTCTAGAAAGCAGTATTTTTAATGTTAAGCATAAATCAAGAACACAAGGACATAACAGCAAACTGACAGGGGTAAAGTTCAAAAGTAATACCAATAGCACTTAGACTTACATAATGGCTTACAGTACTTTGTAGGTCTCTCTAAGCGTTTTATAGAGTCAGCATATTGCTCCAACAATTTGGGTCCTCATTTTACCCACCTCGGAAGGATGGGAGACTGAGTCAACTTTGAGCCAGTGAGACCCAAACTTCCAAATTGCAGGCAGATGGCAGTCAGCAGAAGTAGCTTGCAGTGCTGCATTCTAACCACTGCGCCACCATCAATGTTAGATAAACAGTTGTCTATCATCTGATAAAAATTTAAAATAAAAAAATAATAAAATTAATAATAATTGAAAATAATAAATTAAAAAGAAAACAAAAACAAACAACCAAAAATCTCAAAAGAGCAGACAATGCCCCACTAGGTCTTTTTCTGCCTTCAGGTTTCTATGTTTATATTTCTTTTGGGAGTTGCTCAGTTCTAAGAAAGCTGCTTTAAATAGTTATGTAGATTTAAAGTGAGTTTAATTTATCATCTAATGCTGCTTGTTGATTAAATTTAAGCACCTGTTCTGAATTATTTGATCTTGATGCCTTTCTGAAAGTCCACAATATTAGTCAATTAAGTTCCTCCCAATAATTAATTTTTTAAAATTAAATTTAATATTGTCTATGCAACTTTTAGAAAAAGCAAACTGAAATAATCCAATAGAAAGTTACTTGTTAATGTTTTTTTTAATCTTTACATGTGTTAATAGACCAGAAAAATCTATTTAGACTATATTAGACACACCAGAAATGCCCAATAAAATTAGACCATAATTACAATTTAGTTGGATTTTCAGGTGAGAAAATATTATTTACATAGTATAAAGTATCTTGTTATTGCCACACTTTGATATAAAATCCTCTGGATTCTTAACTTGAATCTAGACTATTTGTTACACACAGCTTGTCTATATTGTGGCATCTGGAACACATTTTTCATGCATGAGAGATGGCCAAAAAAATCACTGGAAAGGATCGTTCTATAGATTATTTGCAGCAATGGATTGCTATTAAATCTTGTCTTTTAATTAGGCTTCTTTTGAGAAAGAGACAAAGCTTGAGCTTTTGGTAAGTTTGATCAGATTTTATAGATTATTTTTAAATTGTAGTCTTTAAATGCTAAAACAAATTTAAGTTGTTTAAATTATTACATGTCTGCATTTTTAATTAATACAATAAATTAAAAAGAAAAAATAGCAAGTCATCCACCATATCCCTTGTAATTTGCATAAAAGTTATTTATATAAAATTTGAGATTTTGTTTCAGTTACATGACACAGTTCCAGTGTTCAGCAACTTTCTCAAAATACTAAGAACATTTGTAAAAATACAATATAACTGAAGGGAAATGTCAAGATATTCCAGCCTGTAAGAAAAATAATATTGCTGACATTTGTTAAGCAATCCTTACAGTTTGTAGGGATACTGGTCTGATTACAGCCAACATTAAAATCTTCTATTTATCTTCAGGCCAGGAGATGCAGGCAATATGTGGTTTTCTAGGCTGACCTACTAATGACCTCTATCCAGGCCTGGAGTGACTAGCATCCCTGGGAATCAAAAGATATTTAACTTTGATGCCAATTCAACCTCAGGAGGATGCTCAAAGGAACTACCAGATCCCTTGCCTAGAATATGCCATAAACTTGATTAAATCAGGCTTTACCCATATCTTATGCTGAAGTTTAAATATCTATTAAAAGAGCAAAATGAAACAAATAGACAAACTTGAAGGATGGAAACAAAAGATTTATCCATCTGATTACCAAGTAGTTTATATTGATTCCTGTTATAATCCCTGATAATATAACTATATTGGAGAGATACTTTCTTGATCACTTAGCTGCTTTGTGTTAATTTAAATCATAGGCGATTAAACAATGAGCAGTATCAAATTGAGACTAATTTTCCCAGAACTAAAATTCCCCATAGGACAATTTTAACATATATCACAATCATTTCCAGATGCACTGTTCTCTCTTGATAAATTACACTGCGCTTTTTATTCCAATAGGCAGGTAGTAACAAACGACAAAGACATTAATATATTAATATGTACATGCTGCATATCAGAACTTCAGTACATTGTATGTTTTTCCAGGGTTAGTGCACTTCAAAAATACATTTAAAAGCTGTGAACCATGTGAATAGTTTCAGCTAATGCTGACTATGATGTGTGTGTGTCTGTGTTAAATGAATAAAAAAATACCTTTAAAAAAAAAGTATTGTCAATGGGAAAGCCAGATTCACTTAAAAACCAACTTATCAATTGCAGTGATTCTCTCAACAACTGTGGCAAGGAATGTGGTAAAATGGGGCAAAATTTATTTAACAAATGTCTCACTTAACAACAGAAATTTTGGGCTTAATTGTGGTCATAAGTCAAGGACTACCAGTACTGGTAATTTTAGTTCAGAGTCACATGGCCTGGAATCACATCTTCTGAATTTAAGGCAATAATTTTTCTGGCCTCTCTGGTAATGATGAAACTTGAATTGAGGATCTACTGAGATTAAATACTAAAGTATTACTAAAGTACTGATTTCGTTGTTTGTTTCACAGAACTTGTAATAAAATCCAAATCAACTTCATGTGGTAGAAGTAGTCAGTGATATGTACTAGAGGGAGCATAACAGAATCAGAGGCCTTGTTATTTAGATTACCGATAATATTTAAACACTGGATTTTAAATATATTGTTCTTCATCAAAATCTATCTTGTGAACTTTTTAGAAGACATTAGTTTTATTTTTCAAAATAAAGTAACTGCTTACTTTGTACTCATATTACTGGCCACTTGGAGACCTTCAAACTATGCTATTTTTATAATTCATAAAGGGGGCTATGAATAAGGGAGTTTTGGCAAGGGGAAAAACCTGCAATTGGCAATGAAACAGAAGTGCCATTAATGGGAAACACCCAAAAGAGTACTGGACTACATTCACCATTTAAGATCTTATAAGAGAAAAAAACATATTCTCCATAGAGTTGCTGTGAGCATCCAGAGTGGGAGGTGCTCCAGTCTCGGCTATCACAGGCTGAGCTTGAATTGAGGAACGCTTCTCCCCCATCACATGGTCCATTGTAGCGTTCCCCAGTTTTAGCTCAGCCTTGTGTGAGTCAGGTTGTTTTTTTCTCAGCTCTTGGTCGAATCAGGATTCTCTCTAATCAGGTTGGATTGTTTCCTTTCTTTAACTGCGCAGCTTGCTATTCCCTTGGGGTCTATAGCCTCCCTAGGGGAGTGTTTTTTCCCCACCTCGGGGGGTGATAATCGGGCGGAATCCCAACGCTTCGCGCTGTTGGCCCCCCCCCCAGCGTATTTACCAGCCGTTCCGTTTCGCTTTCTTTCACTCTTTCCATTAGCGGTTTGCTTTCCTGCCTTCCGATCGGTTGTTTTCCCCCACTGAACGCCACTTCTACCAGGAAAGAGCTAACCTCCCCCCTTCTCCTCCCATTTCTTGCCCTCGCAGGGCCTTTTTCTATACCGGGAGAGTTGTTTCCCTCCGCTGAAAGACTCAGACTCCCAGCGTTGGCTAGCGGCCGCCATTTTGGTCGCCGCCTCATGGCTGGATGCCATCTTGGCCGCTTGTTAAGGCTGCGTGGTAATTGCGAACTCACTAAGCAGATCCCCAGGGACTGTTTAAAGCCTGTTACACGTTCCTTCTGGTCTTCGAGGCTTCCTGAGCCACCTCAAAATCTGTTGGCTATCCCGCAGCCCCTCAGCTGGCGAAGTAGTAGCACCCCAACCCCCCCAGTCTTCATCTGGGGAGGCAGCTGCTGGAGGCCCATCCTTGTTTTTTTCTCCTAGGCCTCAGGCGTTCATTCGGCTAATTGGTCAAACCCCAGTGTTTTTTTGCCTTACAATTGCTGTTTCCTCCCTTCTGGAGCATAAGCCTTTTTCCCGCTGGTTTAAAAAATAAAAAAATAAAAAAATTAATTAAAATTAAAATTAACAATAATAATAGAAAAATTATTTATATCTATAAATCTGTATATTCTCTAATAATAATATTAATATTATTATCAATATTTTTAAAAAAGACATTTTTTTACCAAAGGGGGGCACGAAACAACCGCTAAGACACCTGGCCTTGGTGCAGGTCGCAAAACTAGACGAGCCAACCGTCTCTTACTAATTCTAAACAATTTTTTTTCCAGCATTGTTCAGATGGCAGATGACAATTCTTCAAGATGACCTTCTCTGAAGGCCAAATCCAAAACCCACTACCTGCACAGACAGGCAAAGGAGACCTCCAAAGCCTCCCAGAAGGTTGCACTCAGACGCCATAAGGCATTAGAGAGGGAAATTGACAGGCAGTCTAGAGAGTCATGCTCAGTGCCTCTGGTCCTCCCTCCCGCCACTCCCTCTACCTCTACCCAACCCCCTCCTCCAAGCCCACCTGCTCAATCTTTGGGTCCAACGACTAGACCAGTCCCCGAAGCTACCTTCACTCCTACTGCTGCTCGCTTGCGCCAAGAGGAACCAGAGGAGGACCCCATGGTTGAAATTCCTGAGAAAATGAGGTCCTAGATGGAGTTAGCCATCCGCCAGGGAATTGCGCAAGGTCTCCAGCAGATGGCCAGACCGGCCTTCCAGCCTATGGCCCCTGAAACCCAGTCTCCATCTGTCAGATCTCTCCCCAGATCGGATCTCTCACATGGTCAGGTACTCTCTCAGAGGGACCTCCCTCTTTCTCATGGGGTGGAGGAGGAGGAGGAACAGGAACAAGGGGACCCGATTCAATACGGGGATGAAGAAGACTTTGAGTTGGGGTCCATTATCTATAGCGAACCCCTCTCGGGGCGGACCCAATGGAGGGGGAGATGTCAGAGGATGAAGGCCGCACCCCTGACCAGCCCGCCTTTGTAGGGTTGTTCAAACTGCATCTTTTCAAATCCATTCTGTTCAAGGCCAAAAATATCTCAGGCCTGATTACCCAGCCTCCCTCTGAATCCCTCCCCGCAGCCTCAGGGGGTCCCGATGACTCCATATTTAGGCAGCCGGTAGTGGAAGCTGAGGTCATCCTGGTCCCACCTATTTTCTCCGATCTGGGCTCTAAACAGTTGGCCTCTGCAGGGGCGCCCCCAGCCCCCTCCAGCCAGGACAAGAGGTTCTTCAACCTTGATACAGACTTCTCTCTCCTGTTAGATGCCCCCGTGGTCGACGAGCCCATCGTGGGCCTGGCTTCTTCCTCAACCCCCAGTGATGCCCTAGAGGCCCTAAAGCCAGAGGACAAGAGGGCTGAGCTGGCCTTACTCCGGGCTCACCAATCTGATGCCTGGGCCATTAGATCGGCCACGGCCGCATCTTTCTTCACCAGATCTTCAATCCGGTGGCTCCGCCAGCTAAAACAACATGTCCCCGCGTCCAATGTTAGGGCACACCAGGACATTGCAAAACTCATGGCCGCGGCTGAGTTCTCAGCCGATGCCACTTACCAGTCTGTGAAGTTTTCCACCAGGGCCATATCATCGCATGTCACAGCTCGCCGCTTGCTCTGGCTCCGCCATTGGCAAGCGGACATTAAGAACAAAGTAAAATTGGCATCTGCTCCCATTTTGGGAGGCAAATTATTCGGTTCAGCCCTTGATCCCTTGCTGGTCAAGAGTTGAAATAAGAGAAAATACCTCCCCTCCCTTTTTCGGAGGTCCGATCCCAGGGCACCCTTGCCCTTTTGAAGAGGATCCTTTCGTTCCTCCTTCCAGACCTCTTTTCCCCCCAGATACCAAAGGTCTCCCTCCTACCGGCCACCCCCTCCCAGGATCGAACTGAATCCACCGATAGGAATAGAAGGGACGGCTCCTACAAAAGACCCTTCCAGGGATCAGGGAGCAGGCCTTTTCGGCGCTCCAGATAACTCAACCCACTCCCTTCCCATCGGCGGACGTCTCAGGCATTTTGCCAGCGGATGGGAGGCTTCCACAACCGATGCCTGAGTCAGAGACACTGTTCACTTTGGTCTTGCCCTCGAATTCCAGTCACCCCCTCCCGACTTCTTTATGACTTCCCCCCCTTCCAGAGACCCTACCAAGCGCGACCTCATGGAGGCCGCCATTCGGCACCTCCTCGACATAAAGGCTATTCAACCCATTCCCATCGCTCAACGAGTACGGCGCTTCTATTCTCATTTGTTTGTGGTGCCAAAGCACTCGGGGGGCTGGAGGGCGATATTAGATTTAAAATGGCTCAATCGCTACTTGCATCCCCGCAAATTTAAAATGCACACTTTACAATCCATTCTTTTGGGAACCAGACGAGAGGACTGGCTCTCATCAATTGACCTTTCAGAGGCGTACTTGCACATCGCAATTCATCCCTCTCACTACAAATTCTTATGTTTCTCCTATAACAAACAACACTTCCAGTACGTTGCCCTTCCCTTTGGATTAGCCTCAGCCCCCAGGGCCTTCACCAAGGTCCTGGTGGCCCTCGCAGCCCATCTTAGGAACCTCCCAGTCCGCCTCCACTGCTATCTGGATTACATTCTCATCCTCTCCCCCTCCAAAACTCAAGCAGAAAGAGACACCAGAATCACTCTATCTGCCTTCCAGGACCACGGGTTCCTGATAAACTGGAAAAAAAGTCACCTATCCCCTTCTACCTGGCTAACCCATTTGGGGGCGGTGATTGACACTGTTCAAGAGTTGGTTTTCCTGTCCCCGGAAAGACACCTCAGCATTCAAAAATCCGTTCATCAAATTAGACGGGCAAAAAAGGTTTTTTTATTAGACTTGTCAAGGTTATTAGGCAAAATGCTTTCATGCATCTCTATTGTTCCCTGGGCCCGTTTTCACACCAGATCCCTTCAATGGTTCCTGCTCCCGTACCAGCGATCCAGAAGGAGCAATTCAAGACTCATGGTCAGGGTACCACCAAGAGTCCTCACGTCCCTCCTCTGGTGGACCAGAACGGCTATCAACAAGGGTCACTACTTCAAGGAGCCCCACAGGCTTACCCTCACTACAGACGCCAGCCTGTTCGGATGGGGCGCACATGTCCATTCTCTCTCATCCCAGGGCAGATGGTCAACAACAGAACGACTCTGCAATATAAATTGGTTGGAGCTCCATGCCGTATACCTCGCACTTCGCAATTTCCTCCCTCAGGTACGCGGGCGACATGTCCTGGTCCTCACGGACAATGTGACAGCCAAAGCCCATATCAACAGACAGGGGGGCACTCAATCGATTCGGCTCATGAGGGAGGCCGAACGCCTTTGTCGCTGGGCGGAGGCAAATCTCCTATCCATCAAAGCAGACCATATCTCAGGGGCGTTAAACATCTGAGCAGATTGGCTCAGCAGGGCCACGATAGATCAGGCAGAGTGGCGCCTCCACCCATCTCTGTTCAGGGAGGCGTCCTCAATCTTCGGTCTTCCAAAACTGGACCTTTTTGCATCCCCCCTCAATGCCCAGCTCCCAAGGTTCTTCTCCAGGTACCCCTCCCACGGGGCAGAGAACCACAACGCTCTGCGCTGCCTCTGACCCCCAGGACTTCTTTACGCCTTCCCCCCGCTAGCGCTCATTCCCAGGGTCATCCACAAGCTAATCCTGGAGCAGGCGGAACTCCTTCTGGTTGCCCCTTATTGGCCCAGATGCCCGTGGTTTGCGGACCTCTGCAACCTTTCAGTGACCCCTCCCTGGAGGATCCCCCCGGACAGGATTTCTCTGTCTCAAGGTCCACTTCTGCACCCGGAACCTCAATGGCTCCAATTAGCCATCTGGAGGTTGAGCGGGACCGCTTAAAGAGGTAGAAGTTTTCCAGTCAGGTCATAGACACCATCCTGGCTGCCAGGCGGCCCTCAACCACCCGAATCTACAACGCCACGTGGGTCACCTTCTGTAACTGGTCCCACAAATCCCAAATCAACCCCCTCACTCCCTCCGTAGCGCAAGTTCTGGATTTCCTCCAAGAGGGCCTTAACAAAGGATTGTCCCCTAACACTTTGAAACGGCAGGTCGCGGCCTTAGCAACCGTTATCTCTATCAGTAATGAGGGTCCCCTCTCCCATCACCCCCGTATTCGGGCGTTCCTCAGGGGAGCTACCAACTTACGCCCCCCAGCTGTTCACCGTTATCCAACCTGGGACCTCAGTAAGGTTCTCGTGACACTCACCAAGCCCCCCTTCGAACCCATTAGGGAGTCCTCCCACCAATTTTTGATGTTCAAGGTGGTGTTTCTCGTAGCCATCACATCTGCTCACCAAATTTCGGAGATAGCAGCCCTGTCTATCAGAAAGGATCTATGCGTGTTCCATTCCGATCGGGTCGTTCTCCAGCCCGACCCCACTTTCTTACCCAAGGTTAATTTGGCATTCCACAGAACACAAGAACTCATCCTCCCGAACTTTTGTCCCAGACCCTCTCGGGAAAGCGAAAGACAGTGGCATACCCTTGATGTGAGGCACGCCTTGCGGATTTACATCAAGCGCACCCAGCCTTTCCGGAAGTTGGAGGCATTATTCCTGTCATTCCAACCCAAATCACTCAGTCACAAAGTATCCCCGGCCACCATAGGCCGTTGGATTAGAGCCGCTATATCGAGATCATACCAAGCACAGGCCTTGCCTATCCCCTCTGGCATAACTGCGCACTCCACCAGGAGTGAGGCTACCTCGGCCGCCTGGGCCACGCAAGCATCAATAACCAACATATGCTGGGCTGCCACCTGGGCATCCCCATCCCCTTTCATCAGGCATTACAAAATCGATGTTTTTGCCTCGGCCTCCTTTGGTAGACAGGTCCTACAGCGGGTCCTTGAGGATCCAGAGGAGATTCCGAACCAGACGGAGTCCCTCCCGTAGGACTGGCCAAGCTTTGGTATGTCCCACTCTGGATGCTCGCAGCAGCTCTATGGAGAAGGGGCGTTGGTTCTTACCTGATACGCCTCTTCTCGTGGAGCTGCGTAGACCATCCAGCCCCACCCTATTGTCACCATCTGGTGGGGAATCTTGTTTCAGCCAATGCACTAGGATGAGAACAAGGCCTTTTCCTTCTCGTCTTCGCAAAACTGGGGAATGCTACGATGGACCACGTGATGGGGGAGGAGCGTTCCTCAATTCAAGCTCAGCCTGTGAGAGCCGAGACTGGAGCACCTCCCACTCTGGATGCTCTACGCAGCTCCACAAGAAGAGGCGTATCAGGTAAGAATCAACGCCCCTTTTATTCTGAAAGTAGATGATTTAGAAAATATTTTTTCTCAAAAATACTTTGTTCAATTTTTAAGATAATTTTCCAACGTTTACCGTAGCTACTCTCTCTCTAAATCCATTTACACCTTACTGGCTGTAATATTTGGTTTTTTTTCTTACTGATACTTCCTAGCACATCCTTTATTTAAATAAAATAAAATGGCTTTCAAAAGCCAATATTAAATAGTACTTTCATTTTTTTTCAGGGACCAAATACGATAGGCATAATTCACACAGTACTTCTCTTAAATTGCAGTGATTGGAATTTGCAGCCTAGATAATGTCATTTAATACTTAAACTATTTTCTAGCAGTTAACAATAAGTAAAGTCCCATGGTAAGAGTTCTCCATACACAGTCAGTTATTTCACTTAATCACTTGCCATTTAAGAAAAATAATTGTCAAACTCCAAATATTTACTGATCATGTATATACAACCAATCTTAGTTTGAGAAACAGAGAGAGAGTTATGGAGCTCCATAAGGAAAGACAGATTATTATGGAAATACCGTACAATACCCAACAATCTTTGGTCATATTCTATTTTTTTCAAATGCCTACATCATCTGTATCAGATACATTGGGTGAAGAATACATCCTTATCCTAGACATTTTTAAACAATTCATTTTGTGTACTACTGAACTAATCATTAAAATTAGTAATTATTAAAATAGACACATCAAATACTAATCATTAAAATCTTCCAGAGCGGCATACTGCTTAGGCTATTATAAAACTTGGCAGACACCCAAAATCTACAATAGCTTCTAATTAATTGATCTCACATCTAATCTGCTATTGTTTGCCCAATGCTGATCATTTGTTTGGCCTATGGATCCTATTGCCCCTTTCATTTGATTGTATTTGCTACTGTACCCTTTCTATCTCTTTCAATTAAGTACAGGTTAAGTGGTTCAACCACAAGAGAATAGAGGATAATGGCACCAATCAAAGTAATCTCTTTAATTTGCTAAATGGATTACAAGGAAACCCCAGCCAAAGTGAAGTTATTGCTGTTGGCCTTCGCTTGAACCATACACAAAGAGTATTAACCTATGAAGTGCCAAACCTAATACTTCAGTACTATTCATTCAACCTGGTACATCCATACCACAGTTCTGGGCATTGTATAGGTATTCTCATTCTAAAGTATAACCATTGCTGGCATCTTTCCAACTCAGCTACATATCTTTGCTTTCAAAAGTTAACATTTTGTAAAGCATTCAAAAACATGGCTTAGTTCAAATCAAAACAAGTAGATTTATAATCCCTTTAAGCTTAGAATAGACCCCATTTTTCATATTTACTATAAATTCAAATTAAGGTTAATTTTTGACATTCTTGCTTTTGCTGACTAAGTGAAAATGCTAACAGTAAACATGCTTTGTCCTTAAAATGGTATGCAGACTTTTCTTCTCCTCCCAATCCTTTTCTAAGGTATTCAGAACTAGGCAAGCAGCCAAGAGAGCTACATGTTCAGTATGTCCTTCACTGATCAATCAAATAGTGGTTTTATAAATGGAAGTTGTATAAGATCAGCAGTTTCCTTATTTTATTATTAGACAGCAAACGGGGACCTAGAAAAAAATGGGATAAATGCACAGAAATTACTACTATTTATTATCTAGGATTTTTTTTCAGACATAAGACTCATGTTTAATTAAAAGATATATTTGAAGATCCACGGTTTAATTCATTACTATTGATTTATACAGGTAATAACTGCTGTTGTTGCAACTCAGCTAAATCAACCCAACAGAGCATTTTTCTCCAAGATGGGGATTTCCAGATGTTGGGCATTAGATCTCTTATTCTTTAGGCAGCAGGGATATTGTTTAAGAAATTACTAGAGTTGCATTTAATCCATATCTGCTGGAATAACCTCACTGCTGCTGCATTCTGTACAAATCTTCACTGAGAAGACTAGCTTGAATGTGAATTTTAGTGAGGAGGGGGAAAATGAAAAAGTATCAAAACCCCGTCAAAATATATACATTCAGTCTTGAAATGACTGTGTCTTTCACACAGTCCTTGCCCAAAAGGACTGTGCTTTCACCGCAGTCTCCATCCAGGTTCTTTAAAGATAATAAAGAAACTTTCACAGAAGAGTGAAGAGCATTTACTCTTTTTAAAAAGAAATAGGGGAAACATATAACAACAACTGGCACAAACATTCTGACACAAATCTGACACTGCTTATGTCTAAATGTGGCAAGTTGGTGATAATAATATATGCAAAACACATTTTCTCTTTCTTGGTATATGCATATCATTTGTGCCAAATAATAGAATTATGAAAGAAAAGTAATAATCTATTTCAAAATGCTTCATTTTAAAACTAGTTGTTACAATATGAATAGTTTATTACTGTTCAACAAAGGACATTTAGAACAGCATTCACATATAGTGGTATCTCGGTACTCATCCTTAATTGGTTCCAGGAAGTGCACTGAGTACCAAAAACAATGAGTACCAAACAAATGTAAGTGAATCACAAGCCAGCTGACATACATAAGTTCTAGCTTGTGCATTGAATATCAAACAAATGATGAGTACTGGGACCAAATTTTGAATCAAAATATGTTGAGTGCCAAATTTCATGAGTTTCAAAGCAGCTGAGTACCAAGGCACCACTGTATATAGTTCTATATTATGATTCAAATGTAATCTGCACATAAAATTATCTAATGTTGATCAAAATGTATCAGTCAAGATTTGTGTACAAAAGCAAAATACTCAACACAGCTATTTTTTAGTTTGATATGACTATATGCTCTTTGATCAGGTGAAAGATTCACCTGAATCCTTATGCCACACAAAAATGAAATACATAGACATATATTTGTAACATGATTCTATGAAAATATTTTTTGGTCACATGACTGCTGAACAAGTAAAAGTATTGCTGATCTGGATTGTAATGCTTGGGTCAAGGTGACATGGATGCATTTATTAAGTATTTTATGAAGACCTAAGCAATGCTGCAGGTGCTACTAGGAAATAATTCTACAACTATGATAACTAGCAACATATATATTAAACAAAGTATTAAAATGAATACCATTAAGAAGGTATTACCATTTAAGAAGGAAAAAGTTTGGGCCTAGATTTAGGGAAAAGAGAGCAATAGGAATAGTACTTCGATTTATATACCACTTCATGGTGTTTTACTGCCCTCTCTAAACAGTTTACAGAATCGGCATATTGCCCCCAACAATCTGGGTCCTCATTTTATCGACCTCAGAAGGATAGAAGGCTGAGTCAGCCTTGAGTCAATCAGAAGCAAACTGCAGACAATGGGCAGAGTTATCCTGCCATATTGCATTCTACCCTCTGTGCCACCATGGCATGATTAATTCATTAATTAATTAGAGCCATACCTTGCCATCCAACAAAATAATTGAGGATAAGATTTTAGCGATTAGAGAAGAAAGGTGGAAATTGTTTGTCCCTAGGGTTGACAGAGGGTGATCAGTGAAATTGCCAAGATCATCCAGCTGGTTTTTTACCTAAGGTGTGATTTCCAGTCTCCCAGTTTCTAGACTGGTGCCTTAACTACTACATCAAACTCGTTCACTAATTTATACTGTAGAATAATTAGTAATTCACAAAACTCCAGGTCTGTGAAACTTTTTTTTAATTTTAAAAATAAACTTTATTAAACATTTAAAAATATATACATACTACAAAACATTTTGTAAAATACAAAACCAAAAAGATATACAGAACCAATAAACATAAAAAACAAAAACATTTCTAATTGCTTAGATGGTGTGTTCTTATCAAACAATTTTCCAATACTTATTTCCTATATCTGGTAAATGGGCGTTGGTATAATAACCTGAGAACGCCCTTTCTATCTACTCTGCAAGAGAGTCCAGGATGGGTTAGACTCCTCCCTATTATGTCATAGAGCTGAGTCTGCTGTATAAAAGGCCAACCTCTAGCCAGGTCCCCCAGCTTTGGCAAAGATACTTGACAGATTCTGAATGTCTAAGGAAGCAAGGAACAACATTGTTAAGAAAAAAAAACCACGCCCAACAGTACCAGAGATAATAAGTGTGGGGCTGGATTCTCTTGCAGAATAGATAGAAAGGGCGTTCTCCTATATGCTGCTTCGAGAGTCCAGGATGGGACATACCAAAGCCAACATGTCCACGGGAGGGCCCTTGTCTGGGTGTTTATTCCATCTGAGGGACAACTCTTTGAAGCACCCTTCTTCCGAAGGCTGCATCTGCCAAAGTGAAGGAATCAATTCAGTAATGTCTTGTTATGTCCCTGGAACTCTAGGAGTTCCCACTCAGGTCCGTTCACATTGCGGGGGCGGTTTTCCCCCTCACTCATTGGTTGGTTCTCCCCAGCAGCCAGCTATAAAAGCAGGCTGCGGGGTCCAACCAGTTGCTGATCGCTGCGAGCCAGTTCCAGGCTTGGCAAGCATGGTCAGTCCTTTATTGTTATAATAAAGTATTTGTTGCACTCATGCTCTGGTTCAGCCTCTCATTACCCAAACTTAACACTGGCGACGAAGGTGGGATGGCTACCAGAAGCACAATGCAACCGCTGAGTCACTAGCCGCCGATCCGCAGCCAGAGAGAACGATCGGCCGGCGATAAGAGCAACGCTGATCCGCAGCCAGAGAGAGCGGTCAGCAAGCAACTAGAGCGAACGCTGATCCGCCGCCAGAGAAAGCGGTCAGCCAGCAACGAAAGTGAGAAGCGTCTGTAGCCGCTTGTTAGCCTAGCTACAGGAAAAGTGAAGCGCTGCGAGCCGCAGCTCGTTTCTTTAGGCGCGAAATTCAAACGGCTGTCATTTGAATTTCAAACCTAAAAGGTACAGCGCGGTGCTGTAAGTCAAGTCACTGACGCCCACGCAGGCGCGAATTTCAAAACGCTGCCAACGGCTGGCAGCCTAACCTCGTGTTTAGCCCAGAGAGAGAGAGAGGATTGTGAAAAAGCCTCTCCAGAGCTGAAATCACTTGCCTGCCACAGGCACTAGAAACCTTCTGCTGCTGCCCCAGAGAGATTTTTTCCACAGATTGTACAACCGATTTCCTCACTATGAATTCCAATCCAGTCTTCCCAGCGTTCAAACCGGATGAGGAGAAGTGGGAGTCATACAAGAACCGCTTTAACCATTACATCGACGCAATTGGGCTGGCTGATGCAGGGGAGCACCGGAAAAAATCATATTTCCTGATCTACTGTGGAGCCATCGTCTTTGACACTGCCACAGCACTCGTGGCTCCACGTGAGTTAAAAAACGCCCATGGTCTGAACTGTTAGAAATCCTTACTAACCATTATTCTCCCAGACCTTCACAGATTGCCAGGCGATTCACCTTCCGTATGAGGAAGCAATCAGACAAAGAGACCATCAACCAATACATGGCCGCCCTCAGGACCGCAGCACTCCATTGTGGGTTTGGAACCTACCTGGAGGACATGCTCCTCGATCAACTAGTCTGCAGGGTCAAGGATCTCCACCTCCAAAGGCGCCTACTCGCTAAGAAGGACCTCAACCTCGCACAAGCCGGCGAGGAGGGCCTGGCAGCAGAACTGGCAGCACACTCAGCCACCGAAATCCATGGTCCAACTTCCAAGCTAACGACAGTTCCAGTCCACTCCGAGGAGGTGGTAGTAGAGGAAGCCCCTAGTGATGAAACCGACATCCACCGCCTCACCAACGCCAGGCATCCGCAGGTAGGAGCCAAGCAAGAAAACATCAGTCCACCCAAGCACATCACCCTGTGCCTATCCTGTGGTGGATCTCATCCGAGGGCCGCCTGCAAATTCAAAGGAGCCACCTGCAACATCTGCCACAAAAGGGGGCACATCGCGAGAGTCTGTCAAGCCTCTCAAAACTCGGCACAAAGGCACCCTCCCTTCTCACATTCTGGACCTCAGAGGCAAGTATTGAACTGTCGCACTCACCACCATGCCAAGCACACTTGCCATACCATTAGTAAAATCTCTCTCTCAGTTTTGTTAGAAGGTAAACCGTGTCGCATGGAGGTTGACACAGGGTCAGCGCTCTCAATTATCTCGTGGAGCACCCTCAAGAGGCTACAGCCCAGTCTATCAACAAGCCGGCTCCAGAAGTGCCAGTTTAGCCTGAAGGACTACCAGGGGAAGGTCATTCCTGTAATCGGCAGAGGCAAGTTCCTTGTCAATTTTAAAGCTTTCAAAGGTCACCTACCTCTAGTGGTAGTTAACGGCAATCTCCCCACACTCTTGGGGCTCGATTGGTTTCCCCATCTCGGCCTAGGGCTAACAGGAGTCCATGCTGTCTCAACCTCTGACACTGACTCCTTATTCGCTGATTACTCAGATGTATTCAGCGATGAGCTGGGGTGTTATAACGGTACCCCTATCTCATTCTCAGTCGACCCCAGGCAGTCCCAATCAGGCTAAAACCACGTAGAGTCCCATTCGCTATTCGCCAAAACTAGATGCAGAATTGGATAAATTATTAAAACAAGGGGTCATTGAGCCAACAGATTTCGCCAAATGGGAGACGCCCATTGTCACACCCTCAAAAAAGACGGTAGCCTGAGAATTTGCTCGACTACAAGACCACAATTAATAAGTTTTTACAAGTTAGCGCTTACCCAGTGCCCGTCATTCAGCATTTATTACACACTTTTGAACCTGGCAGCATTTTTGCCAAATTGGACATGTCTCAAGCGTATCAACAGTTCCCTGTTGACAGCCAAACAGCGAACTCCAGACCATTGTCACCCACAGGGGTGCTTTTTGGTGCAAGCGTCTCCAATTTGGCGTAAGTGTTGCCCCAGGCATTTTTCAATCCCTCATGGAGCAGATTTTGCAGGGCCTCCTGGTGTAGTACCCTACTTCGACGACATCTTAGTCTCGGCCAGGGACAGACCCCAACTCTTCCAGAGAGTTCGAGCAGTGTTAGAGAGGTTCAGACAGCATGGCCTCAAATTAAAAAAAGAAAAATGTGCCATTGCCACTAGACAGGTGGACTTTCTGGGTTATAAAATTGACGCCTCAGGCATTCACCCCCTGGAGTCCAAGGTTAAGGCACCACAAGGCACCCACTCCAACCTCCAAAACTGAACTGCAGGCCTTCTTAGGGCTATTGAACTTTTACGCGTCCTTCCTGCCCCATAAAGCATCAGTGGCAGAACCCCTGCACAGACTGTTGGATAAAAATCGCCTTGGCACTGGGGTCACAAAGAAGACTCCGCTACACAAATCACTACTCACATCAGAGGCGGTCCTTATTCAGTTCGACCCCAACCTTCCATTAGTGCTAGCAGCAGACGATCCCCTTTGGAATTGGGGCAGTATTAAGCCACAGGCTCCCCAATGGCTCCGAGGCTCCCATCGCTTTTTTCTCCAGGACGCCTCTGCAACAGAGCGCAATTATAGCCAGATCGATAAGGAAGCTCTAGCAGCTGTTGCAGCAGTGAAGAAATTTCACGAATTTCTCTTTGGCCACTTTTTCGAGCTGGTCACGGATCATAAGCCTCTCCTGGGTCTACTAGCTGGGGACAAACAGACCCTCAAGTCCTCTCTCCTAGAATGACGAGATGGACCTTTTCCTAGCGGCATACTCGTATAGACTCATACACCGCCCAGGTAAAACATTGTCCCACGCAGACGCTCTCAGCCGCTGCCCCTTGCCAGCTCCAGCTGAAGACCCTGCTCTGGTCCACGCTATCTTTGAGGTCACCCAATTGGACCTCCCCATCACTGCCCTTGACATTGCGGCCAAATCCAAGACTGACACAACGATCGCCCAGGTACTGGACTGGGTGAGGAGGGGGTGGCCGGGCGGTGATGTTGAAAACAAATTTACACCTTTCAAGACCAGCCTGCAGGAATTATCCAGTTTGCAGGGCTGTCTGCTGTGGGGCACTCGAGTGGTCATCCCGACCTCACTGCGTACCCGAGTTCTGGAGGCGTTGCACGAGGGGCACCCTGGCATCGTCAGAATGAAGGCATTAGCACGCAGCTATGTATGGTGGCCGGGCCTCGACGAGGACATCATCAGATGGGTAAGCTCCTGCAATCCCTGCCAGGAATCCCGTCCAGCTCCTCCTATTGCCACCCCTACTAAGTGGGAAAGCGCCAGCGCTCCGTGGTCCAGAATTCACATCGACCTAGCCGGCCCATTGCACGGGAAAATGTTCCTAGTGGTCGTGGACTCCTACTCTAAATGGATTGACGTGGCACAACTATCCACGACCACCACACTAGCAATTACCAAGGTATTAACTCGCCTGTTTGTAACACACGGGCTGCCTGACTCCATTGTTTCCGACAATGGCCCACAGTTCGCATCAGCCGAGTTCAGCCGTTTCGCTGCCAACCTGGGCATCCACCACATCTTCACGGCCCCATTTCATCCTGCCAGTAACGGATTGGCTGAAAGAGCCGTTAGGACCACTAAAGAAGCCTTAGCTAGGTTCAGCAAGGATGACTGGCACCACAAACTCTCGCTTCCTGATGAGCCAGCACTCAACTCCGTGCTCAGTCACCAATAAGTCCCCAGCTGAGCTCCTGATGGGCAGGCGCCTGAGGACTGTATTGGACAGACTTCACCCACATTACTGCCCTGACTCTCCCCTCGCTTCCACATCGGGGGTTAGACATTTTATCTTACAGGAACCCGTATTCGCGAGGAACTTCGCTGGAGACCCTCTGTGGATCCCGGCGAGATCGTGGCCATCACCGGACCCAGGTCATATCGAGTCAGATTGGAGGACGGTCCGAATATGGAGAAGGCACCTGGACCAACTGCGGCGTCACAGCACCCTCGTCAGCAGTGACTCAGAATTACAAACCGGGCGAGGCCTCAGCATCAACCCCACATCAGCACCAATCCCAGTGACCTGCTTACACCAGCAGCCGCTCCAGGGAATCCGAACACGGACAGCGACGCCCAGATGGCTGACCAGTCCGAACCAGTCAACGGGAGCACGTCCCCAGTGACCAGCCCTACGAGTCCCGAGCCAACCCGAACCGAGGGGCGCGTTAGTGACTCCTCACCGATTCTGCCTTCCCCTACAGACTCTGAACTGACAGACAACCCACCGGAGCTGCGCCTGCTCTGGGCGCCAGCATAAACCTCCTGCCTACCTCAAAGACTATGCGTGTTCGCATCTGGGGGAAGGGGTGTTATGTCCCTGGAACTCTAGGAGTTCCCACTCAGGTCCGTTCACATTGCGGGGCGGTTTTCCCCTCGCTCATTGGTTGGTTCTCTCCAGCAGCCAGCTATAAAAGCAGGCTGCGGGGTCCAACCAGTTGCTGATCGCTGCGAGCCAGTTCCAGGCTTGGCAAGCACGGTCAGTCCTTTATTGTTATAATAAAGTATTTGTTGCACTCATGCTCTGGTTCAGCCTCTCATTACCCAAACTTAACAGTCTAATGAAGGGAGACAGAGATGCCCAGGTAGCCGCTCTACAGATCTCCTCCAGCAAAGCTTGAGTAGCCCAAGCAGCCAAAGTAGCAACACTCTTGGAGGAATGCACCATAAGTCTAGCCAGCACCAGAATGGACAAAGTGATGTAGGCTTTGGCAATACAGGATCTAATCCACCTGCTTAAGGTGGAAGGGGAGGCCTTGCAACCCATTGAATTATGGGAGAAAGAAACAAATAAGGCCTTGGTTTTCCGGAATGTGGACGTATGTTTGATGTAAATACGTAAAGCCCTCTTAACATCTAACTTATGCATTTGTGTTTAGATCATGGGTAGGATTAGGGCAGAAATCTGGTAGCACGATTTCTTGGGCCCTATGAAACCAGGTATTAACTTTAGAGACAAAGGTGGAGTCCAAATGCAGGAACACCCTGTTGTCATGGAAGGAACAGAGTTCCTCCCTGATTGATAGAGCTGCAAGCTCAGACACCCTCCTAGCCGAAGTAATGGCGACCAGAAAAACTACCTTCTAAGTTAGGAACTTTGGAATACTCATCTCTAATGATCTAAGGACTAGAGCCCACTGTAACTACATAGTCAAAAAGGCATTAAGAGTTGTTAACCTAATCCTATGTCATTTTTTCTCTGGTAATATCACACTACTAACTAGAGCATACGAAACATTTGCTGGACCAATACTTCTGCCCAATTAAAATGGCCACCAGCCTTGTGCTTTGTGCTGGGGTAATAAAATTTCCACCTGCACAAGGAGAAATTGTTGGAGGGCCTTTGTCGCTCTATAGGCTCTAAGAGCCCCGAGCAAAGTGGAAACCCAGGAGAGAAACTTTTAGCCTCAGGGCAGCTGTGTACCAGAGGCTTGAGATCAAACCTGTAACCTTTTTCAGCTAATTGCTAGCTACAATCCTGAACTCTGCTTCCAAGATACAAAGCTCGTTTTGACTAGAAGCTGAGTCAAAGCTGGGGGACCTGGCTAGAGGCTGGCCTTTTATATGGCAGACTCAGCTCTATGATGTAATAGGGAGGAGTCTAACCGATCCTGGACTCTCGAAGTAGCATATAGGAGAATATTCCTATCATAACCTCTTTATATTTTCCCTTCCTTATCTGTTTATTTGCTGGTTTCTATTCTTTATCCAATTATACCAGTCTTCCCAAACTGTAAAATATTTTGAGTCTTCATTATCTTTTAACTTTTGGGTGTGTTTTTCCATTTCCGCGCAGTCATAGATCTTCTGGATTATCAAGTTATCCGTTGGTGTCTGATTACCCTTCCAACATTGAGCTAATGCTATCCTTGCTGCAGTGATTATATGTAGAATTAAATATTTTATTTCTTTTGCGGTTTCACCTTTTATTATTCCCAACAAAAAAAATTTCAGCCTTCAGTTCTAATTGAATATTTGTGATTTCTCTTATCCATATTCGTATTTTTTCCCAATACTTTTTACTCTTTGGGCAAAGTCACCAAGCATGGAAGAAGGTACCCCTTGTTTGTTTACATTTCCAACAGAGTGGGATTAAATTTGGATACATTATTAAGTTTCCCAATCTCGAAGGTTCCAGATATCACCGACTGTGCATTTTATTTTGGTTCTCTTTATAGACCGCTGATTTCATTAATTTATAGTTTTGCTTCCAAATTCTTTCCCAAATTTCCAAATTGATATTATGTCCTATGTTCCTTGCCCATGCTATCATTGGGCCCTTGAATACTTCCTCTGCCAATTCAAATTCTAAAAAGTAGTTGTACATTTTTTAAATTGCTTTTTCATCTGTTCCCTCTAAGAGTTTATCTAATTGGTTCAGCTTTATCTATTCCATCTTCCTCTACATCTTTTTTATACCTTGTTTTCAGCTGTAAATATGGCCACCAATCCATATTGCATTCTAACCACTGTGCCACCATGGCATCAATTAGAACCATATCTTGCCATCCAACAAAATAATTGAGGATAAGATTTTGGTGATTAGAGAAGAAAGGTGGGAATTTTTTGTCCCTAGGGTTGACAGAGAGTGATCATGAAATTGCCAAGACCATCCAGCTGTTTTTTTTTTTTACCTAAGGTGTGCTAATTTATACTGTAGAATAATTAGTAATTCACAAAACTCCAGGTCTATGAAACTTCATTTTTTATTAGTTTTCAAGTTACAACTTTGGTAGCCATTTCTTTAGTTGGTCTACAACTGATTAAGTTGAAAAAATAGGTAAAACTATAATAAATATTGTGTATTTTTATTTAGGGAATTTATTTAGTTATTTAGGAAATTTATATTGCTGCCTATTTGCACATGGTGACAAAATATAAAACCCCATATAAAAACAATAAAACTAATAAAAGAAGAGTCATATAATAAATTTACTTACCCTCCCACCTTCCCACTCCAATGACAGCACCTCATACGAGCCATATAATGGTCTCCATCCCGCTCTAGATTCCCCAGCCCATTGGCAGAACCAGGTCTTCAGTGCCTTTCAGAAGAGTGCTTTTAGAATGGGAGCCATTCTAATCTCTCTGGGGATGATATTCCCGGGGGCGGGGGGGCACTATGGAGAAAGCTCTTCTTTTTTTGTTTTTCCAAGTTTTATTGGATTTTTATTTTTAAATATACATCAATATCAATACATGAACAGTGTGGCCTCTGGGTATAATACAAACAGGAATAATATTAATATTAATAATAATGATTATTATTATTATTATTAGATTCACTACCACACAGCTGGATCATCAAGTGCCTGGATGTCATTGGAATATGCAATTACATTGGCACTTTCACTGCAAATGCGATGAAGCACTGGAAAACAGAAATGTTCATTGGAAGTGAAAGCTACAAACTGGTCAACATCAAAAGAGGGAATTTCCAGGTGTCATCTCTGCTGTTCAACATCGCCATGATCCCCTGTCAACAATTTTACAGAAAACTCACCTAGGTTATCAAACTGCTAAAAATTCATAGAATATCTCTCACCTGCTATACATGGATGACCTGAAGTTATATGGAAAATCAGAAATCAAAATCCAGTCACTGACCAATACAGTTCAAATTTTCAGCACGGATATCAGCATGGAGTTTGGCCTGGACAAATGTGCCACAGTGGCACCGAAGGAAGGAAAAATCATAGAAAGTGATGGAATCGAAATGCCCAATGGACAATCGCCACCAACCCGAAGCCTACAAATACCTGGGCATATTGCAGCTGGACAATATCAAGCATGGGCAGGTGAAAAATGTAGTCAGCAAAGAATACATACCAAGGGTCAGAAAAATTCTAAAAAGCAAACTGAATGGCAGTAACACCATCAAAGCTATAAATACTTGGGCCATACCTGTCATCAGAGATACTGCTGGCATCGTAAACTGGACACAGGCAGAGCTGGACAGCCTGGATAGGAAAATGAGAAAACTGATACCATTCACTATGCATTGCACCCGCATAGTGACATTGATAGGCTATATTTGCCCAGAAAAGCAGGCGGCAGAGGACTTTTACAAGTGAAGCAGAGAATCAAAGAAGAGAAGCATGCTCTGGCAGATTATGTGAGAGACAGTGTCGAACCAGCTTTGATGGAGGTCAACAACAGGAAGCTGCTCAAAGTGCAGCAAACCAAGAATCAATATAGGAAAACAGCAATGCAAACTCAAGCTGACAGCTGGTGTAACAAAGCATGTAACATGGGCAGTTCTTTGAAAAGATCCAAGGAAAAGTAAATAAGGAAAAGACCTGGCTATGGCTGACCAATGGGACACTGAAGAAAGAGGAAGAAGGCCTGATTCTTGCAGCCCAAGAACAAACCATCAGAATGAATGCAATCAAAGCCAGAATAGAAAAATCTGCTGATGACCCCAAATGCAGACTCTGCAAAGAAGTGGACAAAACCATCAATCACATACTGAGCTGTTGCAAAAAAAAATCGCTCAGACTGACTACAAACAACATCACAACACACTCGCTCAGATGGTCCACTGGAACTTGTGTCACAACTACCATCTGCCTTTAGCAAAGAACTGGTGGGATTATAAACCTGAAAAAGTGATCAAAAATGAGCATGCAAAACTACTGTGGGACTTCCGAATACAGCCTGACAAAGTTTTAGAACACGATACCCCAGATACCATGATTGTGGAGAAGAAAAAAGTGTGGATCATTGACATCGCCATATCTGGTGACAGCAGAATTGATGAGAAACAACTTGAAAAAAAATCACCAGATATCAGGACTTGAAAATCGAACTGCAGAGACTCTGGCAAAAACCAGTGCAGGTGGTTCCAGTGGTACTCTGCACACTGGGTGCTGTGCCTAAAACCTAGGTAAGCACTTACTGACAAAATCACCATTGGTCAGCTGCAGAAGGCACCTTACTGGGATCTGCTTTCATAATTCGCCGATACATTGCACAGTCCTAAATGCTTAGAAGGTATTCAGCTAGTGATTTGTTATATGAAACCCAGCATAGTTATCTCGTTTGCTGTGTACACTGTCATTTGTTTGTGTCAATAATAATTGTAACATTAATCAAACTTATATAATCGTAGTATTAATATACATAGTTGTTTTAGAGTAGTTATTCAATATTTCAAAGTTCCATTTATGCCAATGACGGGAGTGTGGCTCGAGGCTCATGATTTAATTGGAGTAACTGCCGGAATCCTGACATTATTAAACATACATAATAATACCATCTTTCAACCTCTGATCTTTCCATTTAATAATTACTTATATTCTATTATATAAAAATTATATCTGCTAATATTCCCCCATTTCTTATTTCTACCTTTATTTTAGCTTCTAGGCAGGCCACCATTACTAATCCTAGTGTTAATACACATGTTTATATTAAGACATAGTCCTTCATTATTTGGTTGTTCAGAGTCACAATACACCATTCAACTACCAATCATCCTATTATTTAAACATACCTAATAACACCATCTTTCCGCCTCCAATCTTTCCATCTAACTATTGTTTTATATAAAAATGTGTAGTCTTATTTTTACCTCTATTCTAATTTTTAATCAGGCCATCATTATATTAGAAAAAAAAGGTAAAAATAAAAATAATTCCTTTCTATCCATCATCTCTTGTCCATTTTAATACTTCAACTCTTATTTGTTTTTTGGCTTGCCTCCTATAATCCTCTCTTGGAACTTTGTCTCTATCAGCATTTGTGTCTTCACTATTCAGTCTGGATATTTCTCCCATCTCTATCCTCCTAAGCTGCCAGGTCTCCAAATTGTCCACCCAAACACCTATCTCCCTTTCAAAGGTATCTTCCAGGTTATCCAATTCCATTTTTAAATCTCTTAAAGTACTTTTCCCTTGGTTTATTTCACTAGTCATTATTATCTTTATTGAGTTCTTATCTTCTTGTTTTGTTTGCTGGTTTGCATGTTCTATTTTTTCCTCCATTCTTTCTGCCGTCTCTTCTCTCCTGGACTCTTTAATCGTCATTCATTATCAAATCCTATTTTCTATGTTTTAAAAGGTCTTTAGCTTTTCTCCCCTTAGTTCCTTTCTTTTGGTCTAAGATTTTTCTTTCTATGGTTGTTCACCACTTTAAGAAGTAGTTCTAAGAGTCTCTTTTTTTGGATTTTCCTCTTTTTTTCCTTTTAAGATTAGGGTCTAAATAAAAAAGAATCTCCTCACCCAGTTCCAATCACTATTCATCTACATTATTGTTGCACATTTCTTTGTTGCCTTGCCTGTCCCAGTTTCATGGCAACCATGATGGCGGCCTCTTCTCATCGTGGAGGGGAGGAAAGAAGCTCTGAGTCAGGCAGGATAGTTGCTATTCTCTGTGACCTGCAGGGCACCCTCTTTTCTTCCCCACCCTTACAGAGTAACTTTAGCTCCTTTTGGAGCCCTCCAATGGGGAGAACTTGGCACGGGAGCACGGAGACCCACTCTTCACATTTGATCTCGCAACTGAATGGTTAAAACAATATATATTATTTGCATGTGTTTATATAGTACACATACACATATACACACACATGCTAGCAACGAGACAGACTTTGTTTAATTGACAGAGATATCTGCAGTTTAATCATAATTACCAAGGATTTGTTTAGCATAATTTTATTAATTGGATGGCCAGATGTTGATTTACAGGAGAAAACTGAGAAGATTCCTATTTTTAGCATGAAAAAAATGCAAACAAATACTTGAGCACAGCTAATGCTTAACACTAACTAAATTAAACCAACTAGTGCAGTGGTGGGATTCAAAATTTTTTACTACCGGTTCTGTGGACATGGCTTATTTGGCAGGCATGGTTTGGTGGCCATGTGACTGGATGGGTGTAGCTTAGTGGTCATGTGACTGGTTGGGCCCCTTTTTCAGTGCAACCGGCTGTCTACTCTCCTCCTTCTCCATCTATTTGTTCTGTATGGCCAAGGAGGAGAGCAGTCTGCTGGTTGGGGGAGGCTTCTTGCGCTGCAAAAGAGGCAGCTAGAGGAGACTCTTTTTCAATCTCCAGCCACTTCTTTTGCAGTGCAAGAAGCCTTCTCCGAGAGCTTCTGGTTAGGTTCCCTTGGCAACAGATCGAATCGACAACTGTCAGCGGTTTCGGTTTGTGCTCGCCGCCGGAGGGCCCTGATCTATCTGATTGCAGCTGAAGCCACCCCATAGAGGTGATGGAGAAAGGGAGAGTGCCAGCTGAGCTGAGGGGAGACGCATTCTCCCTCCTTGGAGAGGCTTAACTCCTCTCTGAAGGCGGATGCAGTGATGGCCAAAATGGCCATCACAAAGAGGAAGAACTGACCAGACATTGTGCAGGAGTGGAGAAAACAACGGAGACAGATTGGGTGACCGGGCTAAGCAGGATTAATATCAGAATACAAGGTACCCTGGAGCTAAAATAGTTAAGCACTCTTTGGAGAAGATTTTTAAATCTGCAGCACAGAAGAGAGGAAAAAAAGATCTGAAAAAAGGGAGTGGAACCTGGATGTACTAAGGGTGCCACCTGATGCTGAAAGAAATTAATGTGAACTTTTAAAAGATTTTTAAAGAATAACAAAGTAAACAAAACGTTGCTACAATCATAGAGCCCCTGGAAAGTGAAAATAGAGTTTTTGAACTTTGCAACAAAGAAAGAAGCAAGAAGAAACTGTTCTGGAATTGTTTGAGGATCTTGGAAACTCTGGACATTGGACTATTTAGTGGATATAATTGAATTTGGTTGTCTAAAAGTACTGGGAAGTGTCGAAAGATGGCAGAACTTTATTTGGAACTGAAAATGGTACTAAAAATATGAAGGAACAATTGCAAATGAAAGGAGAATCATTTGGCTTTGTTCTGCAATCTCTGGAAATGGCTGTTTTGGACTATGAGGATCAGCAAAAAGCTTTAGAGGAAGAAGAAGACTTGAATAAAGGAGAGGCCATCTTTAATTCAAAAAATCAGGACAACAAGGTTTGAAATTCCAAAAGGGGAAAAGGGGACTTAAAAATTGGAAATTGGACGAGGTAATCAGAAAAAGGAACAGTGTGAGAAATAAACAAAATATAAGGAAAGAGCAGAAGGGAGGATTACAGAAGGAAGCATTAAAGAGGGAGGGGACAAAAATTGGAGTGAGAAAAAGAGGAGGAAATAAAGGGGAAAAGAAGTTATAAAAAACAGAATCAGGAAATAAAGAAATGTGGGAAATGAACAAGAATTAAAGGGTATAATTTGATTGATGGACACAGAGATAATGGCTGAAATTACAATTAAAATAGAGGATTCCGCATGGTGATAAGGGATTGTATTTTTTGTAATTTTGTAATTTCTTATTTTAGAAATAAGAAATTATGTAGAAAACAGGAAAATATATATAATTAAAATGGAAGATGAAACAGGGATTGTTACTTAATGGAATGTATGATAACAGCTAGATTAAATAAAAAATGAAAATATGCAAAATACAATTGAATTATATTAATGTATATCAAGGATTTATAAAATGTGCTTGAAGTGAATTATGAGAAGGATTGTAAGGAAATTAATACCAGTCTTTTTTTTTTAGGATGAATTTGAATTGATTAATTATTTTCTTCAGTTTTATTCTTTTTTTCTTTCATTTTCTTTCTTTTAAATTTAAAGTTGTTTTAATTTAAAGGGGAAGTAGCATCAGAATCTGACTAAAAATGGAATTTATGTTATAACTATTAGGCGATGGAGATTATAATTGTTTAATGGGATAACTTAGAATATTTAATGGGATGTGAAAGGGAATTGACTATAAGATATAAAGGTGACACACTTTAATTGGCAATTATAGGGGAAACCTTGTTTTGTAATTTTTGAAATGTGGATATGGATTGAAATTGTACACAGGTATCTGCAGTAGCGGCTCAGAGTCTGGATGCAGCGCGGTTGGGTGCTGGTCACTATTGCATAAGTCGCATTGCACCTTGGCTGTGCAGTACTTGGATAGGTGTTTGGATTCACAACATTTGTAGCAGTATTGGTACTCCCTTATCAACTCTTTTCATTGGGTCAGTGATTTCGCTGCAAACCCAGTGCACCTGTTCAGCGAGTGATGAGTGTGGTGCATAAGGCACCACTCTTCTTGTATTTGGAGATCTAAATCGGGTTGTATCTGATGAGTTCTCTCCCCAACTGTGTATGGATGAGGAGTTGATCTCAGTTTTATGGACAGCCGTGATGGGTCTTTCCCTTGCAGTGTGCATAGGACCTGTGGACAATATATCATTGCTGTTGTATCATTTTTCATTGGGAAGGCTAACAACTCTGAGTGCCCAGGCCCGGGAGGAGTTGCACACTATTGCCTGGTGGGCCACAAATTCTTCGAGAATGGTAAAGGGCATAAAGTTGTGGCGAACATTGGCCATGAAGGCATTGGACATCTGGAGCCATTGTTCAATTAGCACCTGCGGGAGTTTTTGAACGATCTTGTTTTACATGTCGTACAAGTGAGTCCTGGTAACTTAGGATCCCGTTGTGCCACTTTCAGTTGTATGAATATATTAGAGAGTTCCATGATCAGGTGAGGCTTGCCGATATGAATTTTAGGAAATCTGTGAAGACTATCCAGGAGCGTTGATTGTACATTTGAGGCAGTGCCATACAAATTGTCAAGTCTTTGCCATGACAACCATTGGGCAGCGTCTGGTTCATCTAAGTGGGAGGCATAAAGTGCCTTTGTATCTCTGGCAGACTGCGGCCCTAGCCACGCCATCAAGTGTATGGGTATTTCATCAGATTTCAGGCATGCAGGCTGAATGGGGTGCAGGAAAACTTTCTTCCATAGGAGATATTCACCACCTGGCTTGTCAGAGAATTTGTATACACCATTAGTGGCCAAATCTAGCTTTTCTCTGCTTACTGCCAACTCTCTCCAGTAGTCAGCATCGTCTGAGGCATTGACATTGAGGGTAGGTTCGAGTTGTATGTCAATGATCAGTTGTAGCCTTCCTCCCAGTGCTTCTGCCATTCCAGAGCGATGGTGGAGCTTCACGGTGCTGTGTAGGCTGGCCACGGTTATCTTGTTGTGCCTGTGAGCTCGGGTGGTGTGGAGGTTGTGGCTGGAATGGTACTGTTTGTGGATTGAGTGTGGCAGGTGTCATCGGTGGCATGTCTACTTGTGGAGAAGTTGTTGTGATCACTGGTGGGCTAATTTGCTCACCTGGCAGGCCATAAGATGTTGGAATAGAGTTGCTCGTGCTGGGAAGAGAATCCTGGACCTTGGTATATACAACATCAGTTGGAGAAGGCTCGCTGTTGGTGGGAAGTGAATCTCGTATTTTAGGTCATACAACATCAGTTGCGTAACTGACATGTAGAGTCTGTGGTTGAGATTCCTCCCTGTACTCCATGGGTGGTGGGAGACTTCTAGGTATCAGAGGCAGTTCCACCTGCTCGTTTCAAGGCGAGTGCTGCTCATCCATGTAGGCCTTGACCCGTGTATCTGGGCTCTCTTCACCCAACTCTTCGAGGTCGAAATTGAGGGAGGCAGCGTTGGCCACCTTCTGCCATGCTGCGGCTTGTGCTGTTTTTACTGCCATCTCTTTTTGTCGCTCGAGTAACACCACTTGGGCCTGAGCTTTGGCCATTTCTGCTTGTTGATTGGCCTGAGCTTTGGCCATTTCAACTTTCTGCCGTATCACCTCTGTCATAATACGTAAATCTGCCTCTGCTGCTGTAGCTTCAACTTGAGCTTCTACAGCTCTTTCGGCATAGCTGGCTGCCTTGGAGGCCTTAGATGCACCACTATGATGGGAGGATGCTCTGGAAGTATGGTGAGAGCTGGCAGCAGAGAATTGGCGTGAGACACTGGAACCTGCCTGTGATCTAGCTGATTTGGGATGGAGGGAGGTTTTCTTAGAGTGGTGGGAAGAAGACACATCTGATCGAGGAGCTATATCGGATGTGGCCTGCTCCCTTGATGCTTCTTCCTGCCAAAGCGTGTTGTGGAGCGCTGCCTGGAGGGCTGTCTTGCTTACCTCGACAGTCTTTGCGTTCCTTGTGAAGCTCCTCGAAGCATTGGATGTGTTGTAGGAGTTTTGGGTCACCCAGTTTTGACTGGATGGACTTGAGGTTGTCTTCGCTGCATCTTTACCGTGCAAGAAGGGCATCTAGATCAACTAGCAATGTGCAGAGTTTCTCAGGGGGCAACTTGTGTTTTGGGGTGTCACAGATTTTCTCAAGCTCTGCCCAGGAGTCTGCGTAGCAGTGAAATCAAATTGTTTATTAGAGAGTAGGTTGTTTGTCTCTAAGTGGAGGATAATGGATTGGTTAATAATTGATTCCATGACTTTACAGGTGATGCAGCATAAGGAGATTGGTCTGTAATTTTCAACTATGCAGGGGTGTCCCTTTTTGAAGATGAGGATGATCGTGGCTTGTGATCATAGATTAGGCAAGGAGCTGGTCCTCAAAGATTTTTCAAACACTATGCTTAGAGGTTCTGCTATGGCAGTGGATAGCTTTTTAAAGAAGTAGGCACATATTCCGTCCAGCCCAATAGATAGAGATGGTTTTAGATTGTGTAGTGCTTTTTCAACATTGTCTTCTGTAAAATCGATATGTATTAGATCATTGTAGTTTTCTGTGGTTCGGCTAGGAAATACTGGGCATGATTCATTGCTGTTTACAAATACTGAGCCAAAGAATGTGTTAAAGAGATTGGCTTTAATGGTGTCATCATTTCAGTCTTTACCATTAGGGGATTACGTCATTGTGATGATTTTTGTGTGGGTATATGCTGGGACAAAAGTCAATCATATTGTGGTCACTGTTGGAAAAGGATTCTTTAGTTTGTATTCTGTAAATTAAATTCAAACTATTGCAGAAGATGAGATAGAGGCAGTTGTTAAGTTTAGTATTGTTGGTTACTAGTTGTTCCAGTCCCAGATTTGTTACAGCATTGTAGAAGGTTGCATGTATGGATTCAGTTGTACATTTGTTTAGGGTCCAGGTAATATGAGGTAGATTGAAGTCACCAAGAAAGATAAAAGCATGTGGGCAGGATGTTGCCCATGTTAGTAGTGAATTTAGCTTGTTTACATGTTCGATATCATAATCAGGGGCTGTATAACATAGTAAGAATCGAAATGTGATATTAAAGGATAGTTCACAGATGATGGTCTCTGGAAGAGCAAGCTCCTGGGTAACTTGGATATTTTTTAGATGTAAGGACTTTTTATAGAAGACAGCAACACTGTTGGGTATATGGATACACCAACCAGGTTTGGGTTGAATAAATATGTAAACCTAGGATTAAGTGCTATGTAGCTTTAAGCACAAGAAACTGCAATGTCATTGTGGGTGCGGTTGCAGGCAGTAATATAGGTAGGAAGGGAAACGTAATAGACCCGGCTTCTGGATGCACCTGGTTACTGTTCCTGGTCTGTTGCCTGCTGGAACGTCTATCTGCTTACTTTTGGAGGCTACTGTGCCAGATACCATTTCAACTGAACACAAGGACTGTTTGCTTGGTGAGCTGAGGATTCAGCGTTGTCTTTGAGAGAAAGGTATCGGGAGGAGAAGATTTACAAGCAGATAAGGACATTGTACTGACTGTTAATTAACTAGGTAACTGGATTGATATACTGGATACTGACATATGGACTGAATGACAATTCTTAATCTCTGTGTGCAATAAATAACTATTTTATAACTACAAACAGTGTTTTTGTCTCCAGTGTGTGTATACTCTTGGGCCCAGCCTCACTCTCATTTGCCTGCCTGGCTTGACTGCTGCTGCACACTCTGCTAGGGGGTTTATCCCCAAACACTAACAAACACCACCTCCTCTACGAATTTCACGATCTGATCAGTAAACATGATAGTCTCTTACTGTGGTAATGGAGTCAGGGAGAGATGTGTTGATCCATGTTTCACAGATAAATATGATGTCGAATTTAGCCATATTTAGGAGAAATTAAGGTATTTTATTCACAAGGCTTCTTGCATTGAGTAGCTTGCATTTAAGGCCAGCTGTAGTTGGAATTGAGGTAGTTAGGGGCGTGTGTGCCTAGTCTTGGGTGATGGTGGATTGATTGAAGTAGGGTTGTGGTTGAAGGTTAAAGCTAAGTTGCGGGTTGTGTGACTTACTTTTAATATAGTCAGCATGGTAGTCAATGTACAGGTCCTTCTCTCCATTGTCTAGATGTTTTTTGAATTCTGTGTGGAGTACAAGGGAGCGGGCATGTTGCTGTATGGTTAGGTCAGGGTGAGAATGGAGGTTCTTATGGTTGATGTTGCTTTTGGCAAGTGAATTTATAGTATAAATGAATTTATGTTTGCTTGATTCATTTTCGCAAATGACCCTGCAGAAACATGGGGCCACAGAGCTGTCTCTGTTTTTAAACTCTGGGCCTATGCAGGAAACCCCGATGCGGGAAATGTCAAGTATTTCATCAGGGAGATGGTTGATGCTTGATAATCACTGATGATGTTGCGGACAGTTGTGATGTCATCATTGTCATTGATGTCCTCTAGACCAAATAAGATGGCATTTGGATGTTTCCGTTCGCGCTCAACAGTTTGACTGATGAGGATTGGGATATCATTATTTGTCTGATTTATGTTTTTTTGTGGATTGGGTTGTGGTTGTTGGGTAGAGATGTGGTTTGTAGTTATTGGATGTTCAGGTTTTTGTGTTGTGTCTTTTTTTTTAAGGTTGGATAAACTTTCTTTTAAAGCATCCAGGGATGCTACTATGGTGTCAAGGGATGTTATTTGTGTTTCTATGGTATCAACTCTTTCAAACAGATCCAGTTTGGGTCTGCATGATTTGCAGAGATATGGAAACTCATTGGATGATTCTAGGTATTGAATCATTTGCTCGGGTAATCCCAAGCAATCATGATGAGTATATTGGTCACATACAGAACATTTGATGGAATTTTCATTATCCTTTAGAGTTTTATAGCATTTAAGGCATGTACAGGAGTCTTGTGATTCATTGGTGGGGATTACTTTCTCTTTAGGTTGTGGTTTGGGATTGGATTTTTTTCTTGGCATGGTAGGTTTGTTAAGATGGTACATTGATTAAGTTACTTAATGAAACAATTTTGGGTAATCAATATAGCTAATATCACACCAATCAATTGCAAATCAAATATTTTTGCTAAACAACAATCAGCCTAATCAATTAATTACACTAATTGCTAATCAATTAATTAAACTAATCATTAATCACAGTTCAATTAAATTCACTAAATCACTAATTTTACTAATCAATTAAATTACATGAATCTTGATCTTTTAAACTAATCAGTAATCACACCATTTGCACTAAACTTTCTAATCACACTAATCAATTAAAACAATAAATCAATTAAACCATTAATAAATTATTTTATAGAAATTGATTATCTAATCATTGTTATAAGTAATGAGGTAAAGTTGTAAGTTTTGAGGTAATTAATTAATCAATGTTTGATTAAAGTAATGAGGTAGTATTGAGAATCTGCAAGGAAAGAGTTAATTGTTTTACTAGCAGCTGTTATTTACTGGGTGGGAGGGATTTATTGCTCCGATGGCTGCTGCTATTGCGCTGTAAACAATAGGTTGTAACAGGACTTTCAAAAGTACGCTGGATTATTGAAAGAGAGCAAAACTCGCTGAATTAAAACACTTTAACTACAATCAATATGTCTCTGAATAAGATTGTTTTCCAATAGTTTCCCAATGTTCTTTAAGTTGAGTAATAGTAAAAATACAGTCCAGAAATTTGGGTTAACCAATCCAATATGTCCTTTACTTTTAAAGTTACTTCTAGCTGCAATATCTTTTCTTTCTTTACTAAATCTGACAGTCACTCCCGATCGTTAATCTCAGCTAATTTTCTCCTTTGAGTCCCACTTTCCAAGGAAAATTCCACTGCAGAAATTGGAGTGATTCTTACTAAGACTAAGCATGCTGTTACAAGATCTTTCCTTTCTTTTTCACTTCTGTCTTAGCTGCCTTCCCGGCTTCAATTCAGCCATGCTGGCAGTTCTCTTTTTAGTTCAGATGGAGGGGTTTTCTTCAGGTCAGTCGAGGAGACTCTCCTCTCCTCGCGACCACTGAAGCATCCCCTCTGCCTTTATCACTCATCCAGGATGACTTTCAGCTCCTAAGAGCCTCAGGGCTTGAAGAAATCAGTGGGACTTCATCGCTTCGTTGCTTCGTTGTCCTGTTAAATTGTTCTGTTAAATTTTGCTAGCACTGGACATCCCTAAAGCCAATTTGTACATACTATTTACCAGATTTGGTATAAATAGTTTTTAATTTGGGGGGATGTATTTTGTTCATTGTCCCAAAACTGAATTAAAAATAAGATCCATCAACCGGAGTTTCAATCAGAATGGTAGACCTGCTTTACTCAAAGAGTTATATATAGGGATGTGTACAACCAATGTACAATGACTGCAGACAATTGGGAATCAAATATTTGTTTATTTGTTTGATCAATTCATATTATAGTGAGTATATACTTTTACCAATCTTCTATAAATATTTCAACAATCCAGGGTAAATTAGCAGTCATAATGTTACCCTGCTCCTGAGTTGCTTCCATCCCATTTCTTCCTACATGTTTATTTCAATAAATATTATAAACTAATTCATATCAGACAGACAAAGGCAGGAATATTTCTGAATCCTTTTTGTGTGGCTAAGACCTGCAGTTTTTTGTCTGCTAAGTTTTGCCTGAAATGTTTTTTTTAATTTGTCAGTTGCTTACAAGATAATAGGTATAAGTATATACATAAGTGTATGCATAGTTATGAATACATGAAATGGGTACATATAAGAATATAAGAATGTTGCAGATATAATTGAATGAATAGGGTCAGAATCCTTCATTCCCCTTTTATTTTTACTTTGAGGAATGGTTTTTAAAAAGTAAAGCAGGTGTATTATAAACACTGCAACTTCACAAATTTATTTTACTTGTATGGGAAAATAAATATGAACAATCATGATACTGAGTCTGGCCAGGCTGAGAAGAATGTATCTTCATACTAATATCTGAGAACAGGGTAAAGCAAAAGATTCCCAAGTCATTTGTGTTTTTTGAGAGACTTATTTCCAAGACATACATAGCTCTGTTAACACAAACCAGGTGTGGTATATTGGTCTCCAATGATTGATCAAGAACTGAAATGAACTCTAATGACCTACATTAGTTTTCTAACATTACATAACAAAATAATGAAAGATCTTAAAACAGGGAAGAAAGAAAGAGAAAAACTTTTCTTTGGCATAGCCTGTACTTAGTTTCACTTATCTGTCCAAAATCATCATCTCTTTTACTTGTGTTCTCAAACAGCTAAGTTGGTGGCTTTCATTTTCTATCCTCTTTGTACAACAAACCACAACTCACTTCATTAAGGACCATCTTCTGAAAGTGGGTAAGCTACATTTCTGACAGATCACTTACAACTAAGCAATGAGTTATATCTTTTGTCAAAACTGTTTACTCTTTCACACTGTGTCAAAGTCATTAAGAAAGAACACTGAGCAGCACTGGTTATTTATCCTTCTCCTTTTGACCTCATAGGGAATTAATCTTAAACTTTCCATTTAATGTTTTGAACAAAGACCCACTGTAGAAGACAGACAACTGTATGAAGCAACAGCTGAAGAAAGTCTTTGACGGAGGAACATTCCACCAGTTTTTTTCAAATGGAATAGAAACTTAAAGATATACATTTTTAGCATTTTAAGCCACATTTATAGGATACTTTCGTAAAGAGGAAGTGAAAGTTGAAGTAAATGAAAAATAAGAAACAGATCTTTATGCTACATTTAATGAATGGAAAAAAATGATACTTTTGTTTGTGGTTATTATCATCTGGTTACTTTATTGTAATCTAAATACAGGTAAATTTTTCATTGTAGATTTATAATAAAGACCAGAGTTTCCTTACAAGCTGCTTCTATAATCATGCAGTTCATATGATCGTAAATTTTATAGAAGCCATTGTAGGAATTATCAAGAGTCTTTTGCAATTTCTTATATTAATTTCTTAGAAGTCCTGAGCTGCAATGCTTAGAATAGTGTACTTAGCAGGATAGTCTATACATAAAGGTTGATAAGGATTGTTATTCCAGATTTCTACAGGGCATACATACACATACACAAGTTTACAGATGTAGATTAATCTTTCACAGTAAAAAAAACTTTTGATATTTATTTCTAAAGTGTCATAAATCTCTGTTTTATAAAAGAAAATACTTTTTACAGAAATCTTTATCTAATTGTAAGGCATTCTCTGATACTATCCCCCAAAATAGGTGATCAATCAGTACATTTTAGATAATTGATCTACTGGAATAAAAATGAATTTATGCCCAATATAAACATATACTCTTAAATGATGAGAAATATATGCTGCAGGTAGTTGTTAACTTTATAAGCAGGAAAACTTTATTTAATTAAAAGTAAACAGATTGTTTTTGCCCTTAAAAATAATAATTTTCTTGTATCTCAAGTTCTGTACCAGTCTTCTCCAACAGGGTTCTATATGCTGATCATAAATGGTAGGGCTTGTATTAGCAATGTACTTTGAATGTCCCAAATTAGAGAAGGCTGGTATAATCTAAATACTGCACTAAACCTTTTGTGTTTTCTTGGATTCCTGCAACTACCAAGAATTACTGTGATTCCTTTAATCACGATGACCATAAATATCATAATATACTTGAAAAAAAGTTTCCCAGATATAACACAAACAAAACTACACAAAGGTACTGTTGCTCCTTTGTCGCGCCGAGCGACCGGTCCGTTGTTCCGTCGGCGTCCTTCCGCTGCCTATGGAATTCCCCGCAGGGAAGAAGTTTAGTGGGACCCTCGCAAAGGTGAATACCAATAACAGACACCAGACATCCGATTGCTTCAAGGGAGGGAGCACATCGCGCCTGGGGCAGGTGGAATGGTCCCGGCAGCTGCCCCGGTTGCTTTGCACAAACCTCTTTTATTGTTTTCTTTCAAGTGGGTGGGGGAGCACAAAGGAGGTAGCAGAATTTTGCCTTATATGGAAGAAATCATAAACAAAGAACAAAGTATGTGATAGTTTGCAAGCTTGCAAGTATGCTTATTATACTGAGCTAACGTGTCCTGGGACGGAGAATACCAACAATCATTGTTTCGCGATCGTACTGAAACATTTTGCGGTTGGCTAAAACAGGGTCATCAGATATGTGCAAATATCCTTGTGTCCGTGTTTGGCAATGTCTGCTTAATGGTGGAATAGCTACAATTCCTCCTTTTTTATTATTTTTGTGATGCTGTCTCCAGGTAAAGTCCTTTTTCCTCTGAAATGGATTCAAAGGGTGGCAACAAACCCTTCGGTTTGCTGAGACCCTGTGGCACCAGTTCGTACGAGGAGGAACACTCACCTTCTGATTCTTCATCACTCATATCCAATAAGGCTCCTTTGGGAGCACAGGAGGCATTTGTATCTATTTCATTCTCTGACTCTTGGTCAGAAGACCACTCCAGCAGAGGCTGTTTAACGGAATCTTTGGATACAATAACAGATGTGAGAAAACTGACCGTTTTTTGAGTATTATTGATTTCACTATCAAGTGCTTGTAAGCGACCTTTTAAGAATTTTAGCAATCGTCCCATAACACATGGACCTATTAAACAGGCAAGGCATAGCAATGTCAGAGGACTGGCTACAGCAGACAACAAGGTAGTTAACCATGGAGAAAAATTGAACATGCCTTTGATACCATACTTGATTTTGCTGTCGCTCATTTTCTCTATCCTTCAATCGCTTATGTAATTCAGCCATTGAATCTTTAACAATACCTGAGTGATCAGCATAAAAACAGCATTCTTCTTTTAAGGCTACACATAATCCCTCTTTGTTTAAAAATAGCAGATCAAGACCTCTTCTATTCTGCAGAGCGACCTTGGGCAGAGAAGTGAGCGAGGCCTGGAGTGCAGAGATCGAGGTCTCAATACGTTGAAGATCTTCATCTATTTGTAAGCTGAGTGCTGTTACTTGTTGATGACCAACAGCCAGAGCTGTGGCCCCAGTTGCTGCGCCGGCAGCACCAAGGCCCAACAACACAGACAATGTGAGAGGTGTGACAATTTCTCTTTTTTGATGAAGTGGAAATTTTGGGGGTTCTAACACATTAACAAGTTCCAGCCCTGGGTAATAAGTTATCTTGGGGAGCAATTTTACTTGTATGCAAAAGGATTTTTGAGCAATGAGAATGTCCCCATGAACACAGGCTGTGGCTCCCGTGGAGCATGCCCAAACAGAGTTGTTTCCCGGAATGAAATACTGACCCTGGAGGTGAGCAGTTATGTCGCCTCCAGAAGAGGTATATAATGGGCCATATCCACCATGCCCGGTAAAGGATGTGTTGGCTAACCGTTCTTTGGTCAAATAGACTTGGCAATGATAACCTGATGAAACATTATGACAATACTTGGAATAATTAGCAGGGATATTTCCCAAACAGCATCCCTGACCTACTATGTCAGTAACCGTGATGGAAGAAGTATTCCATCGGCATTCGTTATCTGAGATGGAATTGCGAATGGGTTCATTTGAGGCTACTGCATCATAAAAGGGTGACAGGTCAGATAGGCAGAGCCAGCATTGGTCCGTTTTGGAGGAGTCATTAAGGGTGGCTTTAATAATGCAAAAAAGAATTAACCAATTGAATTAATGGATTGGCCTGAGTGTCAGATTTTTGTAAAAAGGCAGACTTCAAATTTTGATTTGGACTTATGTCATACGTAAGGGCAAAGACATTGTTAAACTTAATAGTGAAAATGTTACCTTCATCCCTATGACCATCCCATTGGCGCTCCCCATATAAACCCTGACATCCATTGTTGTTGAGTTAATGTCTTCCCTTTTTCGGTAAAGGTAATGGTGAGCGGGTTCAGTCTCTGGCCACAACATGGCCACGAAGAGCAGTGAAGCTGTCCACGAGTGCGGGTAATGTGGACATAATCTCCTTTAGTAGGGGGTGACCACCGAATGTGGCCAGTGGACACACAGTTCCATTTTTACAATACCTGTCGACTGGGCCACCACAAGCAGAGTGGGATTCGCCGGTGCTGTGAGCAGGACAAAAGTACAAAGGATAGTTATCAGCAGGAGCTGGAGAGCAAGAACCCTGTTTGTCCCATTTATCAGCTTGCAGTTTTTTGTCAGCAAATTTCTCGACCCCAGTACCCATTTCAGCAAAGTCCATGGATAATGGGGGAAACCATGGCCACCGAGTGTGGTTGGTGGTGCTATTAAGAACTTGTCCTTGAAAGTCCAGGATAGTCCAGGTATAGGTATGTGGCTGATGTTCATTCGTGGTGACTGCTCGAGGGGGTCGACGGACACGATGAGTGATGTGGGAGCGTGCTTTTGATACAAAGTGAGAGTCAATCGGGAGAAGTGGCAAATCCATTGACCATTTTTGTAATTTCACACTGGTACTGTCCATAGTCAGCCAATCGCACATGGTGAAGGGTCAGGGTTGTAGCACGGAAATGATAAGTGATGGAATATTGGGTGTCATCTGTCAACAGAGTATCATTTCGAAACCACCTCCAAATAGTTCCCTTCTTTTTTACCGGAGAGCGTTGGACACATTCCATGGCGTTGGAAATGGAGCTGAGACCCGGAACCGCAGGGTATCTGAGGCGATGCGTCCGGATGAGTGTGGTTGTTTTATAAGAAGTGCCATCGAGGATGAGGCAGCGCCTGCGGCCCGAGGGTGGCTTGTAATGGTCTGTCCAATGAGATGGAAGAATGGATCTCCAAAGGCAGGCAGCGGAGTCGCAGGGTGGAATGCAGCAGTGAAGGTGTCTCTCCATACGTTCCGAAAGAGGGGAGACGTTGGAGTCAAGCAGCTGTAGCCAGGATAGAAACGGTGGGGATAGGGGAGGAAAAGCAGAAGAGGGGGTAGACAGTAAGAGAACAGTATGATTAAGGTAAGTGTGATTAAAAGAAAAGCCTAAACAAGAATAGGAGCCAATTGTTCGCGGTTACCTGTATAGTCAGAGAAATGAAGCAAGGGAATAATAATATGAGAGAGTGATTTCTGAGGCAGGCAGAAGAGGGCGGCCATTATGCTGAAAGGCATAATTGCAGGCAGGAAGAGAATTGTATCATAAGCAAAGGTTACTGTGCTGTGAAGAGGGGCTAGATAACCCCGGGATGCATTAAAGATTGAAGAGACTGGAAATATCATTGTCAGCAAGAGGGTGAGAGATAGAGAGAGTCGTGGCCACTGGGTGGCCCATGGTAAGGGTGGACACAACGAGCAGGAACCCAAAGCACTTTGTCAGGAAGTTGTACTGCAGCATATCCTTTTCCCACATGATGAGCTGCGCAGGGCCTTTCCACGCAGGATCCGGAAGTTGTCTGAAATAGACAAGAGGGCGAGAGGAGGGGGCACTGGCTTGGTAAAATGGCGAGAAGCAGCCGTAGAAGAGGGAGAGCCAGTGAGGTTAAGAAAGTTAAGAGCATAGAGTGTAATGTTCAAGATGTTTTGTAACGCTGGGAGGTTGGGGGCCTAAACCCTTTTTCCCGCTTTGCCGATCAAGGGCGTTTTTCAGAGTTTGGTTTGCCCTTTCCACAATAGCCTGACGCTGGCTATTGAATGGTATACTGAATTTATGAATGATGGCCCACTTATGACAAAAACTCAGCAAAGGGAGAGCTGACATAAGCAGGACCATTATCTGTTTTGAGAATTTTTGGACATCCCAACGTTACGAATGTTCGAATACAGTGATTAATAACATTTTAGTTGCCTCTCCTCTTTGCAATGTTGCCATAATAAACCCTGAATAAGTGTCTACGGACACATGAATGTATTTCCAGGAGCAAAGGGAGGATAATGAGTGACATCCATCTGCCATGTGTCACAAGCTTGGATACCCTGGGATTAACACCCTCAGGGATACCTCTAGCCTGGAGACTACATGTGGGACATTGTTGGATTATTGCTGTGGCTTCCTGGTACGTAATCCCGTTGCTGTACCAGGGCCTTCTTATTTTGATGGAAATAGTCATGACTCTCCCCAGCCGAAAGTGGTTGAGGAAAAGGGGAGGAGGTCATGATTTTGCAGGCCTCATCGGCCATATGATTGCCTTCTGATAAAAATCCGGGCAAGTGTTGATGACTTCTAATGTGAGCCACAAATAAGGGCTTACTTCTTTCCTTCAGCAGAGCTTGGAGCTGTAAAAAGAGTGTCATGAGAGGGGGAGGGGTAACAGGGGAAATATAGGCATCAAACATGCAAACAGCCATTTGAGTGACATACATACTATCAGATATGACATTTAAAGGTTGCTGTGGAAAAAGAGACAAGGCCAATGAGAAAGCAGCCAACTCAGCCTGTTGTGCTGATCTCTGCGGGCAGTTAAGCGTTTGTTCCATTGAGCATCTATGTACCACACACAGGCCCCAATAGTCTTGGAGCCATCAGTGAACACAGTAAGGGCTTCTTTCAAGGGCTGCTGAACAAAAGGTGACTTCAGAACAAAAGGGACTGTTCGCAAAACTTGCAGCCGAGTATCAGGGGAAGATGGCATGACACTTGACCACACCAATCTTCCAATGCATCCTGCAATACCATGGAGGTTTGTAGGAGAGGTTCCCATTGAGCAATCTTAAAAGGGATATATAGTGTAAAAACATCCATTCCCATCAAAGCTTTGGTTCTGTTTTTGCCCCTTCTCTATAAGGGAAGCCATCTGAGCTGTTCTAGTGGTTATAGATGTCTTGGGAGTGTGTGGTAGGTGTAACCATTCCAAAATATGGAGGCGTTTTTCATCCGAAATTTGGATCACTATAGCAGTTAATAGCTGTTGGGTAGAGAGAATGGCAAGGGAAGGTGGTCTATCAGTGAGGGCACGGTCCACCCATCTAGTGGTCAGGGCTGTATTTACCTGGTGCAGAGCGTGTAAGTGTTGTTCTGAAAGATAAATTTTGTCTGCTGGATGTTTTAATCCTACTAATGCCTGAAACAGGGGTGACAGCATATGTGTGGTCAGTGCAAGATAAGGTCTAGCCCAATTGATGACCCCTAGGCATTGTTGCAGCTGAACCAAGGTGGTTGATTGAGGAAGTGTAAGCGAGGGAATAGATGGAGAAGCCGTGGAGGCTAATACCTTGTGACCTAAATACTGCATTGGGTAATGAGACTGGATTTTTTCAGGTGCTATGTGTAACCCTGCTTTTGCTAATGTGGTCAAAAGGACTGGAAAGGTTTTCTGAACTGTTCCTTTTGGCCCATCTGCAGCAATCAAGATGTCATCCATGTAATGATAAACAAGAAAAGTGGGAAACTGAGACCTATAAGGCTGTAACGCCTCGTTAACAAAAAATTGACACATAGTTGGTGAATTTAACATGCCTTGCGGAAGGACCTTCCACTGGTACCGAGTCGTAGGCTTTGAGTTGTTGAGCTCGAGTACTGTAAAGGCAAAAATGATCCTGTCCTTTTGTGCTAAAGGTATGGAGAAAAACAGTCCTTCAAATCTATAATGATAAGATCATATCCGACAGGAATTAAGTTAGGATTAGGCAAGCCACACTGCAGAGGTCCCATGGGCTGTAAGATAACATTGACAGTCCTGAGATCCTGCAGGAGGCGCCATTTGCCTGATTTCTTTTTGGTGACAAAAACAGGAGTGTTGTAAGGACTTGTAGATGGCTCAATATGCCCCTCCGTAAGCTGTTGCTGAACAAGAAGGTGCAATGCTTCTAATTTTTCTTTGGTAAGAGGCCATTGATCAGTCCATACAGGCAAAGATGTTTTCAATGTGAGAGCTAATGGTGCAATAGACATATTGAAAGAAAGCAAAGATTTTACACAGAGGTGTTAGGGTAGCTGGATATAGGCATGAAACTGAGAAAGCAAATCACGTCCCCACAGATTGCAGTGCAGGGGAAGAACATAAGGCTTAAGATATGCTGTTATAGTTGAATGTGGAGTAGAAGCAGAGAGCCAATTAGAGCTGACCTTAGCGGCTTGAGCTCCGCCTATGCCTTGCACTGAGGCAGCTCGGTAAGAGACCAAGTAGGTGGCCACTCAGCAGAGCAGATGACAGAAACGTCAGCACCGGTGTCAATCAGGCCATCAAAAGTGTGACCATTCAAGGTAACAGACAGGGTAGGTTTAGAAGCGTGCACAGGTTGCTGTAATGCAAACAGGGAAGGCGGATCAGTAGGTGGCATTAAGATAAGCGTAGCGACCACGGTCCCCTTTTTTAAGGAAAAGCAACGATCCCCTATTGCAGCGAGAGCCAAGTTATTGAGCGCAGAGGAGTCATATAGGTAAGGAGCAGCAACGATACCTTCTATGGTAAGAGTGGAATTGGGAATGAGCAGAATAGGCAACCTGAGGGAGGCAAGGGTGTTAAAAGAGTTGCAGTTAAAGGAAGCGTTACAACAGCACCAGGGTCATCATACACAAGGTCTTCAGATAACACTACCGGGAAAGTGGTAGTGGGGAGGTCAGCCTTGGTAGCGGGGCTAGCTGAAAGCCCCATAGTTAGTTTCCGAAGGCTGAGCAGAAGGGGTTACTACGGCACTGCGAAGCCCAGTGAAAGCCTTTTACGACAGCGAGGACAGATAGTTTTGGTTTTGCTTTAGAATCAGGAGGCGGAGGACCCTAGCTTGGCATGGGGTGCCCCTCCTCCTCCCGGCATCCGACACTGATTTTTAAATGTCCAGGCTTGCCACAGTTGAAACAGTTGCCATTACGAGTTATAGCGAAAGTGTCGGGAGAAGAAACAGAAGTAGGGAAAGAAGAAGAAATAGCTGCTGCGAGCGCATCCATTTTATGGGTGGTTGTGCCAACAATTCTACAAAGCTGGAGAAACTCAGCCAAAGTGACCCCTGGCTTGTTAGCGACAGGTTGCAAATTTTTTTGACAGTCATGGTTAGCATTAGAAAAAGCCAATTTCATGAGTAATTCCTGTTTAGCAGTAGCGTTATCAATCTGACGATCCAATGCAGTTTGTAAGTGACTGATGAAAGAGGCATAGGATTCATCAGAATTCTGCACTACTTTTAAAAAGGCTTGGGTGGATTGTGAGTCTGTATCATCCACTCGTTTCAAGGCATTCATTGCACACATATGAATGATGGCAAAAGCACGGCGGGGACAATTCTGTTGTTGAGCTAAAGTGGCAAATTGTCCTGTCCCTTTAAGATGGCCTTCCGTGACTGCTGCCGGCAAACCTCGCTGTATTTCTGCATCAACACATTTTTCATATTCAGACTGCCACACAACATATTGTGCTGGGGTCATGAGCATAGAAAACAACATCTTCCAATCATAGAGCAACATGACAGTATTACCAGAAACCAAGGAATCAAGTATGCCTCTAGTGTAAGGTGAGTGCAGACCATAATTAGTTGCCGCATCTTTTATGTTTTTCAAGACCTTAAATTCAATGTTAGTATGTACAGGGTTGCCGCCACCTCCCGGGGGAAGGGCAAGAGGGAAGGCAGAAAGAGTTTCAGAATCATCCAACGGTAGAGGGAGGAAAGGAGATTGCTAATAAGACCTCCTCGAGGAATTAGTGGAGAGGAAGAAGGAGTAGGGGCAGAAAGGGGAGGATTAGAAGATTCCATGAGGATTGGTGTAAGGTGGTGGAAGAGAGGGAGTTTCCACCTGTGCCACAGGAGGATCTCCAGATTTAGCAGGGTTGGTAGAAGAAGAAGAAGAAGAGAGAGGGGAATATCAGAGGTAAGAGGTGCAGCATTCTCTTTCGGAGGATAGAGTGTGTTTAATGCTGCCATGACAGCCCGCCAAGATGTTAATATTTCAGGCGGGGCCTGGGAATATCGTGTAGGTACTTCCCCAATCTCTGCCATGAAGAGTGTCGGAGCGTTCCCTTCTCAGGATAAGATGGACAATGTGCCTCTATACATGCCAATAGGTTAGTCAATGATCTTTTTGAAAGAGGATATATAGTGGTGCCATTAATTTTTTGTAAAGAATTAGCCGTCTTCACTATAGTATAAAGTTCGTCCCTATGACCTGACGAAACTTTGGAAAGTGAGGAGCCCATTACTTACGATTGTACGATGCCTTTGCCAGGTGCGCAAGAACGGGAGTGAAGGAGGTGCACCTCTAGACAGAGACCACACCTTGAGACAGCGAAAGGCAGATGGATCCCGGACGAGCTCCCAGTTGTCGCGCCGAGCGACCGGTCCGTTGTTCCGTCGGCGTCCTTCCGCTGCCTATGAAATTCCCCGCAGGGAAGAAGTTTAGCGGGACCCTCGCAAGGGTGAATACCAATAACAGACACCAGACATCCGATTGCTTCAAGGGAGGGAGCACATCGCGCCCGGGGCAGGTGGAATGGTCCCGGCAGCCACCCCGGTTGCTTTGCACAAACCTCTTTTATTGTTTTCTTTCAAGTGGGTGGGGGAGCACAAAGGAGGTAGCAGAATTTTGCCTTATATGGAAGAAATCATAAACAAAGAACAAAGTATGTGATAGGTTGCAAGCTTGCAAGTATGCTTATCATACTGAGCTAACGTGTCCTGGGACGGAGAATACCAACAGTCATTGTTTCGCGATCGTACTGAAACATTTTGCGGTTGGCTAAAACAGGGTCATCAGATATGTGCAAATATCCTTGTGTCCGTGTTTGGCAATGTCTGCTTAATGGTGGAATAGCTACACTCCTTTTCATCAATGTTGATTCAAATAGTACCTTGGTTCAAATGGTATGTTCATGGAAGACATCCATAGACGCAATTTAGACAATACATCAAAGCAACATCGGATGAAGACACAGAAGAAAATGTGTGTGTATTTTTGGGCATACCCCAGAAAAATGGACAATGATTTATCCCTGATGAATGCTAGTCATAGAATTCTAAATTATTTGTTCAAGGGATGGAAACTAGTCAAGGAGAGGAGCAACCTGGAATTAAGGAGAAGCTTTCTAACAGTGAGGACAATTAACCAATGGAATATCTGCCTTCAGAAGTTGTGGGTGCTTTATCACTGGAGGTTTTTAAGAAGAGACTGGACACTTGCCTGAAATGGTATAGGGTCTCCTGTTTGAACAGGGGCTTGAACTAGAAGACCTGCAAGGTCTCTTCCAGCTCTATTCTGAATTGAATAGTAGCACAGCTGTTAAACATGTCACATTATATTGTATTTCTTTAATATTATGCTGTGCTTTGAATCACAATGGAATATGATATAGAAGGTCATAAAGCACAGCAGTATGTCAGGATATGATCACAAAGCTCATACGTATTAACCATTAGCAAATTTCAAAAGTCATTTTATTCTTAGAAAAATAAATGGTAAATTATACAAAATTTATTTATTTCACCTTTTCTGTTCTGGGAAACACTCAACAAAACATTTGTGGTGAGATGAAGATATCAATCTTACACTGAGTCATGGTTCATTAATAAAATTTTACAAATAAAGCTAAAAGGGACCATGATCACTAACTCTACCCACACTTCATGTTCAATCAAACTATATTATGACTTAGTATGATGATAAATGAAGACAATCTATGCATTTATGGAAGAACCTTTTCGTCTGTCTGAAAGATTTTTACCACAGTTTATGCAAAGAACTGGCTAGATTTATTGGTTCTCCAAGTATGCAATTAAATTGCAGAATTTTAACAACCACATAAAGCTTTTGTGTGCTTATGTATGTAAGATGCAACCTGTTAATCACATCTGACCATCACATTTGATATACCTGATGCTTCCAAAGGAATCTTGCAAAACATATTTTAACAACTAATATAGAAAATAATGTTATTTTCTGTGTAATCCTAAACAATTTTTTAAAAATGTCCTCTGCCTTGCCAAAAACTTATAATACCAGATTTAGTATTGACCAGAATGTACTTTTTCCATACATTTCTCCCCTAACATCACTTTGTCCTTTACTTTTATGTGTCTGGGAGCGCCATCACTTGAGACTTTCAAGAAGAGATTGGACTGCCATTTGTCAGAAATAGTGCAGGGTCTCCCACTTGGGTGGGGGGTTGGACTAGATGACCTATAAGGTCCCTTCCAACTCTGATTATCTGTTATCTGTCTGTTCTTTGGCAGTAGTACCATATATGTTTACTCTATGAAAATATTTTTGAGTATGAACAAAATCTTATAGAGAATCTTTCATCCATGTTGCTATAATGCTTTGGCTATTCAAGGAATTGAAGTGATGATGGAGAACTATATCAAGCTATAAAGCACTGTGGTTTTCTTAAAAAAAACCTAAGGCTTGTGATTCAAAGTCAAAGACAAAGTCATCTGAAAATTCAATATGTTGATATGAATCAAGGGATTGGCAAAGATCCACCATTCTTGTCACAATACTCAGTTCTCTTGAGTCAGCATAATTAGTTGCTGTTACCATCAAAATCATTTATAACTGCATTTGGAATATCTAGAATAGAGTCAGTGATTTACGATCTTCCTAAAAACCAAATGCAAATCCTATTTCCTTTCAGCCAGCTTATCTATACTTCATTATAGCACAGCAAATAAGACTGATTAGTTTGTTGTAAACAGGATGTACTAATAAATGTTTCTGAATATATGTCATAAGAATTTCTAGTTTGGTTGTATGTATGTGTTTTAAAGAAATTATATATTAGCAAAGATTCCTATTTGTATGGTGCAAACATTGAATCAACATTGATTGAATCACTGTTGGAATCAATGTTTAGGAATCAATATTTAGAGAATCAATGTTTAAGTAGAGTAATCAATCAATGGAATAATTTGCCATCAGAAGTTTTGGTTGCTCTATGACTGGAAGCTTTCAAAAGGAGACTGGACAACTATTTGTCTGAAATGGTATATGGCAGGGATATCAAACCCAAGGCCCATGGGCCAGATCCAGCCCGCGGGGTGCTTGAATCTGGCCCACAGTGCTGGCCTAGAAATACCAAAGGACCAGCCTCTGCAAGTGAAAACAGGGCACGGCAGAGTGCTGCAGGAGGCTGTCCAGACTGAAAATGGGCCATGGTGGGCACCCACACACACCACACCCCATTTTGGCTGCCAAAGGCACCACAGGCTGGTTCTTTGCTATTTACAGGCTAGCACCACAGGCCAGATTTATGGACCAGATCTGGCCAACGGGCTTGAGTTTGTCACCCCTGTTCTATTTTGTAATATCAGACAATCTTGCAAATAATGTCTGAGTAAATTGTTCTCAGTTTTAACTTCTTCTATAGTCAAATAATATTATTCTATTGTATCAAAGGATTTCTTCTCTTTAATTGTAATATTTAGTTCTTTCTGGTTCCCTCTGGACAGTCTTCAAAGTCCCCTCTTATCCAAAGATTATTTTAAAAACAGCAAAACCTCCCTGTGGGAATATTTCTTATAGTTAATTTCAAAATCTTCATATATTGCAAGATCAAATCTGGGTTGGTCACCCAGACCAGAGGCTTACTATATTCCTTAATATGTTCTTTATGTATTCTTTTATGTAGTTTTAATCACCACAGAGGAAATATTTAGCCTCTATCTAGCCTCTTAATTCTTGAAATTCAACATTCTAGTCCCTCTTTTGTAATTTTCCAAAACTTGTTATTTTTTATCTTTATGTAGAACTTTTTTTCATCCAGATTAGAATAAAACTGTCTTGTATTAAAGAACATTGCCTCTCAGAAGGTTCTTAATACACATGGAATCATTAACAAAGAACATTCTATAGTAGTTAAGAGAGGAAATAGGTAAATCCAGTGTCATTTGAAAGTGCCAAACTGTGGCTTAGGCAGGCTGATTTTCCTCCAGTTGCAAGAGCTATTAAACCTTAACTATTTTGTGATCTTTATGCTGCTGCTTTACAGTGCTGGCTTCATTTTTAGAGGTAGAAATGAGTGGGCAATTGTCAAAATTGTCAATAACTTCATCCAGGAGGCAAGTGACTACATAGGATGGGCAGCAAATAGAAATCAGGCATATTAATGTCCAGTGACCAAGGAAGCAAAAATAAAATGGCCTCAAACAGAAAAAAAATGCTGAACTGGGAAAAAATCTTGAGCGTTTCATCAATCACCTTTACTAAATGCACCTGATCTCTTAATCCAACACTTAAGCAGCTTAATGAATTCTGGAGGCACTTCTAAATTAAGGAAAGTTGTACCACAGCAAATGCAAGGGCCAACATGAGATGAAATAGATGAAAACTGCATTGGTTTTGAAGGAAAGCACAAAGAAGAGTTTAACTTTTGTCTTTCCCCCCAAGAAAATGGTTTTGAAATAAGTCATGTGGCCAAGGAAACAACTATCATTCACTGGATTAAAAACAAAACCTTCTACACTTTTTATTCCTTCTCAAATATGAACAGGGAAAACACAAAATCACTGAGGGATGCTTGAGATCCATTTAAAGAAATTATACACAGTTATTTGTCGTTTCTGTTATGTTGTACTCAGCTTGATGTTATCATTCAATTGTAGCACATCAATTACTAGAAACTTTCTTCATTAGATAGAGAAATGCATTATTAATTTGGCTTCTGGATAATACATTGCTCTAATGCATCATGGTGTGTCACACCAGCAATGCATTACTGTGAAACATTATCAGAGCAATAGTTCACTTAATCCCAAATCTTTGTTGTTGTTAGTTGTAAAGTTGTGTCTGGCCCATCATAACCCCATGGACAACGTTCCTCCAGATCTTCCTGTCCTTTACCATCTTCTGGAGTCCATTTAAGCTCATTCCTACTGCTTCAGTGACTCCATCCAGCCTCATTCTTTTCTGTCCCCTCTTTCTTTTGCCCTCAATCTTTCCCAGCATTAGGCTCTTCTCCAGTGAGTCCTTCCTTCTCACTGGGTGGCCAAAGTATTTGAGTTTCATCTTCAGGATCTGACCTTCTAAAGAGCAGTCAAGGTTGATCTCTAGGACTGACCAGATTGATCACCTTGCAGTCCAAGGGACTCTCAGCAGTCTTATCTAGCACATAGTTCAAAGGCCTCAATTCTTTGGTGCTCAGCCTTTCTTATGGTCCAACTTTCACAGCCATACATTGCAACTGGTAAAATCATAGCCTTGACTAGATACATTTTTGTTGGCAGGGTGATGTCTCTACTTTTTAGTATGCTGTCCAGATGTTGCCATAGGTTTCCGCCCCAGGAGCAAGTGTCTTTTAATTTCTTGGCTGCAGTCCCCATTTGTGGTGATCTTGGAGACCAGGAAAATAAAATCTGTCATTACTTCCATTTCATCCCCATCTATTTGCCAGGAATTGAGAGGGCCAGATGCCAGGATCATAGTTTTCTTAATGTTGAGTTTCAAGACAATTGTTTGCAGCCTCCTTCTTCACCCGCTTCAAGAGGCTCTTTAGTTCCTTTTCACTTTCTGCCATTAGAGTGGTATCATCTGCGTGTCTGAGGTTGTTGATATTTCTCCCAGCAATCTTAATTCTAACTTTTGATTCATCTAGTCCTGCATTTCTTACAGGTTGCCAAAATCATTTGAGGCAACGGGGGAATGCCTTTTGATTCATTTTAAGATGTTCATGCTGTAGTAGGGCTTTATCTACAGGTTCACTTTTTGTTCAAGTTTGAATTTATTTCAGATACATATATTTTTCCCTAATTATACCCAAAGGCATAGTTTATACCTATGTTAAACACTTAGCATCACCACTGCAAAGGAGAGATGGCTAGAAGGTAAATCTGGATTTATTGTTCAACTTCTAGGTAATTGTAATGTGTTCTGAAGCATTTGTGGGTTCCCCCCAAATTATAATACTCTAAAAAGGGTAATTCAGAGTTACCTGAAGTATTTTCTGTACAGAGGTCAGAGAGCTACTTATAATCAGAACAAATCTCTAACTCAAAGACTTTGAAAGTTAATTCTGAGTTAATGTGTTTTGCAGTTTTATCTGTGAATTATTATATTTAATCAACAAAAACAACATATTCAAACATAACAAGTTCTCCACACACCTGAATTGCATCATTATTGGGTTAAACATTTTGAAATGCCCTTTATTATGCTATTGAATATATATCATCATCATCTACTACTACTATTACTATTATTACTATTATTATTAAAATCCATTAAAGAAATAATTTTCTGTTCAAATATTTTGCTTCATTTTTCACCAGATTATAATTATCTTCTTCATGGAAAATATATATATATTTATGAGACATTCGTGTATTATTTTTTAAAATACTTTATTTTACTTTATTTATATCTTGCCAAATTTAATAAACTTTGAGAAGCTCATGCAAGTTCAAGAATCTTTAAAACCATCAGTATAATCCAATAATTAAAATTCAATTGGAAAAACCAATAATCCCATGCTCTCTTCAGTCAAGCTCCAATCGGTTGTTGGAAGATTCAAGGTGGGTTGTTCTATAGAGGCAATTACCAAAGCCTGTTCATGAAGTCTTATTTCTTATCCTCCTATAGAAAGGACGTCTTCAGTATTCCTTCTGGAACTAATCAAATATGATGGGACAGATTCCAGTGAAAGAAGATGCTTATTGATATCCTGGAACAAAACCATACATGGCTTCTAGGTTATTCCAAGCATTACAATTATATTCAAAAATGTACTGACAGTCAAGGTAGCTCTTAAAAATATGAATTCAATACTGCAAAGATCTAGATGGATGTTAAATAATACTATTTTAAGGAGAAAAGACTTCACACAGTGGATGGAGAAAGAATTGGCTTTTTTCTTTAGAGAAAACAAAAAAGATACATCAATTCAGAATGTATGGGATACAATGAAGGCATATGTTAGAGGCTTGATAATAGACTATACAAGGAAAAGGAATACTACAAAAAGATTAGCCTCTAAGGCCTTAAAGGATGAGTATAAAAGACTTGAAAAAGAGCTACAGAAAATGCCACAGAAAAAGGACATCAAGCTAAAAATGGATATAGTTAAACATAAAATGGGTCAAATAGAAAAAGAAGAATTAGCAGAGAAAATTAGAGGTGCTAAACAGAACTACTTTGAAGACACAAACAAACCAGGTAGATGGTTAGCATACAAATTGAGAAAGGAGAAAGAATCAAGGAAAATATTGCAATTAGTAGATGACCAAGGCCAAGTTTGCTATGGTAGTAAAGAGAAGAAGGAAATCATTCGAGACTTCTATGGGAAATTATATAAGCAAGAGAATATTGATGAAGAAAGAGTTAAACAGTACTTACAGAATGCTAATTTACCTCAGATACCTAAAGAGAGTGAAACAATGTTAGAAAGCAATATAACGATGAAGAAGTTAACTGAAGCACTCAAGAAGCAAAATAATGGAAAGGCACCAGGCCCAGATGGACTTCCGGCAGAATTTTACAAAACATTACAAGACTTGTTGAATCTTCCATTGCTAGAAGTTATGAATGAAGTTATGTTAAAGAAGAAGATACCTAAATCATGGTCAGAAGCCTATATTACACTTATTCCAAAAGAGGAGGCCGATCCATTACAAATTAAGAACTATAGACCTATTTCTCTACTAAATGCAGATTATAAAATCTTTGCTTCAATATTGGCAGAAAGACTTAAAAAATATTTAAATAATTTTATCCATCCTGATCAAATGGATTTCTGCCAAAGAGACAAATTAAAGACAATATGAGAGTAATCTTGGACACCTTGGAATACTACAAGACACATCCTGAAAAACAAATGGCTCTGATATTTCTAGATGCACAGAAGGCATTTGATAATGTGAATTGGCGATTTATGTTATTACTGTTGGAACAGATGGGCTTTGCTAGAAAATTTATTCAAGCAATAGAAGCTATATACTATAAGCAAACGGCAAAGAGGGAGAACTGACAGACTCTATCAATATAAGAAACGGAACAAGACAAGGGTGCCCACTATCACCTTGGTTGTTTGTGTTAACTCTGGAAGTGCTAAACAGAAATATTAGAGATGAAAAGAATATAAAAGGAATGAAAATCAAAAAGGAAGAATTTAAGCTGCAAGCATTTTCAGATGATCTGGTTTTCATCTTAGAAGACCCTCTAGAAACAGCATCAAAATTGACAGAAAAGATAGAGACATATGGAAAGGTGGCTGGTTTGAAAATAAATAAAGATAAGACAAAGATCTTGACAAAGAATATGCTATTAAGACAAAGGGAAGAACTGGCAGACCTATTGAAAATTCAGGTCACGAATAAGATCAAGTACTTGGGGATATATTTGACAGCAAGATGTAGTACATTAAAAGAGAATAATTATATCAAACTTAAACAGCGATAGCGCTAGATTTAGTGAAATGGGAAAATTTACAACTGTCACTAATAGGGAGAATTTCAACAATCAAGATGAATATATTACCCAGAATTTTATATTTGTTTCAAACAATTCCAATTAGGCTTGGAAAAGACTATTTTGAAGATTTAAATAAAATTGTGTTGAAATATATATGGCAAGGTAAGAAAGCGAGAATAAAGTTAAAACTTTTGCAAAATGCTAGAATTAGAGGAGGATTTGGTTTGCCTAATTGGGAGTTGTACTATCAAGCTACAAATCTGATGTGGGTTAAGAAATGGATAACACTAAGAAATACTAGATGGTTGATATTAGAAGTACATGATCTGTTGTTGGGGTGGCATGCTTTTCTACGGTATAACGGAACTAAAACACGGGTATTTTAGAAGACATTATATATGGGAGTCTCTATGGTTAAACTGGGAGAAGATTAAAAGACAATGTTATTTGAAAATTCCAGTCTGGCTATCGACTATTGAAGCATTTTCTTATCCTATAATATACAAAAAGGAACAAACAGATATGGTGAAATATTGAATGAAAAGGGTGAACTCAAATCTATACAAAAACTAGAGGAACAATGTATAAAGATGAATTGGTTTTCATATGCGCAAATACATTCAAGGTATGATAAAGATTCTAAAATGGAAGGCTTCTATGATAAATTGACTGATTTAGATAAGATTTTGACAGGTACTGATGAAAAGGTGATTAAAAAACTGTATGGATATTTATTAGAAATTAAATTAGAAGAAGAACGAGTTAAAGAAACTATGATTGCTTGGGGGAAGAATTTTGGATATGGGATTGATTTAGAGAAATGGCAAAAATTGTGGTCTCAAAATTATAAAATGACAATGTCAACAGCATATAAAGAAAATTTGTATAAGATGTTTTACAGGTGGCATTTCCCCCCGACAAGAATAGCAAGAATGTTCAAGAATAAATCCGAAAAATGTTGGAAATGTCATCAGACACCTGGCTCATATTACCATATGTGGTGGACTTGTGCGGATGCTAAAAAATACTGGACTAAAATCCACATGTGGTTGGAAAAAAATGACAAAAAAACATATAGACTTGAAACCAGAGATAGTTTTTTTGGGAATTTTACCTGAAATATATAGTAAAGACTTGAAATACCTGATTGTAAATGTATTAACAGCGGCTAGGATTGTATTTGCTAAAAACTGGAAAAATGAGAAAATACCATCACAGGAGGAAATCATTAAGAAAATATTGGAATGTGTTGAAATGAGTAGATTGACATTTGAAATTAGAGAAGAAAAGGATAAACAATTTTATAAAATCTGGGATCTTTTCTATCAATGGTTAGACAATAAAATACAGTAATGAAATATGTAGACTTTTAGAAAATAATAAATATATAAAGATGTACTTCTTTCTTATTATATCTACAAAATGATTTTAGGATAGATTTTGGATGATAATATGAACTGTTATAAAATAAACTAAGTAAATTATGATTATCTTGTAAAACATGAATGAATAAAAGTATAGTCAAATGATTGATTAATAATGATACTAAGGTATTTAATTTTTGATTGAAAATATGAGATTTTATGCAATGTAACTGTAATTGAAGACTACGAAATGGAAGCACAAAACAGTTTGTAAACCAACCGGCACACTGTATGTACACATATGGAAGATAGCTTGATGTTTTTATGTTTTGTTTGTTTCTATTTTTTAAAAAAAAACCAATAATTTTTTTTTTAAAAAAAATACTGCAAAGTGGCTCTTATCTGGTTACTGCATTATGTACAAATTGCAGTTTTTAAGTAATCTTCTACTATACTATTGCACCAAGTATACCTGAAGAATTTCTTTTTCTATTAGTTGTAAAAATTGCAAAAAGCCTCTCTGTAATTTGCTAGCAAAGAAGGCATGTTGTAAAGCAGCGATTGTTTTGTATCAGCCTCTTCATTTATAAAAAGCAATTCTGTATTTATAGCTATTACACAAGCAGATGAAACTGCAACTGAATACATAATATATTTTCTACTTTATTTAACAGTTAACAGATTAATCAGAGTTGGAAGGGACCCTATACCTCATCTAGTCCAGGGGTCGCCAACCTTTTGGACCTCAGGGACCACCAAACTCATAATTTTAGATCCCAGGGACCACTAACTGGTTCTGTGGGCATGGCCTAATTTGTGGGTGTGGCTTGGTGGGCATGTGACTAGCTAGGCATGTCTTGTATGTACATATTATAAATATTTATATAAATATTGAATTTTTTATTAAAAAAGAGTAACTTTTACCCAAAATCAGGCAAAGTAGCAGGCAGATTGAGTTGCTCACAGAATCACAGATTCATTCATAAATCTATCTATCTGCCATTGGCTAGCTCAGTCTGTCACATAAAATTTGCTTGCAAACAAACTCATAAAATTTGTTAGGAAGCAAACTCACAAAATTAACTCACAACACACCATGCATGTAAACATTAATTTTTTTATTAAAAAAGCAACTTTTATCTAAAATCAGGCAAAGCAGGCAGATTGAGTTGCTCACAGAATCATTCAGTCATCTATCTGCCATTGATGTTTTTTCTTGTTATTGTTGTCGTGCTCCACTGGATTTGGAATGGACCTTCCTCAGGGTGGGTCTGGATGCTATCTCCACCCAAAGAGAAAGGTTGTATCAGGTAAGAACCAATGACCCTTCCCCATTGTGGTGGAGATAGCATCCAGGATTGGGACATACCAAAGCTGGCTGTCCTACAGGTGGGCCTAGTTCAGTTTGAATCACCTAGACAGGTGGACCTTTTGAAGAACCAAAGGCTGCTTCTGAAGATGCAAAGGAATCCAGTTTATAATGTTTGATGAACAGAGAAGGCGATGCCCAAGTTGCCATCCTGCAAACCTCCTCCAGAGAGGCTTGAGTAGCCCATGCTGCCGTCATGGCCGCACTTCTTGTCAAATGGGCTGTTATTCTTGGAGGAACCACAAGACCTTGGGATTGGTAGGCTTTGGAGATGCACATTCTGATCCATCTCCCCACAGTTGTTGAAATGACTTTGAAGCTATGGTAGAGGGTTGAAAGGATAGAAAAAGGGATTCAGACTTCCTGAAGCGAGAAGTTCATTTAACATAAATACGCAGGGCCCTTTGAATGTCCAGAGTGTGCCACCATTTTTCTAAAGAATGGACAGGTTTTGGACAGAAATTAAGTAAAACCAGTTCCTGGGCCCTGTGGACCAAGAGTTCACCTTTGGCATGAACGAAAGGTCCAGTCTGAACACAACTCAGTTGGGGTGAAAAATACAAAGGTCCCTCCTGACAGATAAGGTAGCCAAGTCTGAAATCCTTCTGGCAGAAGTGATTGCTATCAGAAGGCCACCTTTGCAAGACAAAAATTGCAGAGAAGTAGATCTCAGTGGTTCAAATGGGGCCTCAGTCAGCAAATGCAATACTTTAGAGAGGTCCCATGTTGGATATCGATGAACCACTGAAGGGCGCAGATTTTTAGCTCCCTTCAGAAATCTGTGGACTGTAGGATGCCTAGATAGGGATTCTGAGCCCCTCAAAGAAAGTACAGAAGATAAGGCTGCCACCTGTCTCCTTAATGTGTTGGGAGACAAGCCTTTGTCAAGTCCATTTTGAAGAAAATCCAACACCTGGGCGACCAAGACCTCAGTGGAGTCCAACCCAGATCGTGAGTACCATTCGCAAAAAGCCCTCCAGGTTGCATCATAGATGTGATTTGTGGAAGGCCTCCTGGAGGCCTGAATGGTTTATATCACCTTGAAGGAGTAATGGTCCCAGATCAGAGAGCCCCGCTCAATCTCCAAGAGGTCAATTGAAGCCATTGGTGTTCCGGTTGTAATAATGGTCCCTGGCTGAGAGATACTCTGTCTGCCAGCATCCTCCAAGGGCTGGTCACAGATAGGTTTACTAAGTCTGCAAACCATGGCTGTCTTGACCAATGGGGAGCCATAAGTATGAGTTCTGCTCTTTCCCCCAATAGTTTTTGTATCACCCTTTGGATCAGGGGCAGAGGAGGAAATGCATAGAGAAGCTCCCTTAAAAAAAAAAGAGAGAGAGAAAAGCTCCCTTAGTCAAGGGCTGCATAAGGCATCTGTCCCCACCGCCCCCAGAACCGCAAACCTGGAGTAGAATCTCAGGAGTTGCAAGTTGTCCTGAGAGGCGAAGAGGTCTACTGCTGGTCAACCAAAGTGCTCCGACAACTCCTGAAACAAAGCAAGGTGCAAATGCCACTTTGCATGGTCTATGGTGGCTCTGCTAACCCAGTCAGCTTCGACATTGGATACCTGCAATGTGCTCAGCTCTGAGTGATACATGATGTCTTTCTGCCCAAAGATAGAGTTGCTCCGCTTCCAGCTTCAGGGGTCTTGAACCCTTGGTAGTTTATATGTGCCTTAGTGGTCACATTGTCAGTTAAGACCAGGACGTCCCTATCTACTACTATGTCTGTTAATAGCCTCAGGGCCAGATGGACTGCCCTGAGTCTAGCCAATTAGTGTTGTGGTTCAAATCTGCCTGAGACCAGTATCCCTGGACCATCCTGGATTGGAGATGAGATTCCCAGCCATAAAGGCTGGCATCTGGTTAGGTCCTTGAATGAGTGCCTTAAATAAAGGGCATCAGATAGCCACCATCTAAGGGACCTGATGACTTCAGGGATTAACCTGACCTGGGAGTGGGAACAATTCCTACCTGTCCTCTGAAAAGGAAGAAGAAACCATTGGAGTGCCCTGGCATACAATCTAGCCCAGGGCAATATATTAATGCATGAGATCAATTTAGAAAGCATAGCCAGGGGAACCCTATTTTTAGATTTTTACATCCCCAATCAATTCTCTGATACTCTCCTGATGCTCCTGGGATAAAAACAACTTGCACGATATGGTATCTATTACAGCTCTCAGATGGAGCAATCTATTGGTGGGAATGAAGTGACTCTTGGCCTTGTTGACAGAAAAGCCATGCTCCTGTAGCACCTGGATGATGATCTCCAAGTCCTCTGCTGCTTGAGATGGTGAGGAGGACTGGACCAGGATGTCATCCAGATAATACTGGACTCTGACTGGAATAGCCCTCAAGTAGGCTTCCAGGGCTGATAATAGCTTCGTGAATGTTTTGGGAGCAGATGAAAGGCCAAAGGGCAAGGCCCTTTACTGAAAATGCCTTCCATTATAGCAGAATCTGAGGAATTGTCTATGGACTGGGATAATGGGGACATGAAGGTAGGCTTCGGTTAAATCTATGGAAGTAAAGAAATCCCCCTCCCTAATTCCCTCCAGAATATAGATTGGAGCGAATGCATTTTAAACCTCCTGTATTTTACCCAGTGGTTGAGATGCTTCAGATCCAGAATTGCCCCCCCATCTCCCCGAGGCTTTTGGTATTACAAATAAGATGGAATAAAATCCCATCCCATTGGTCCTCAAGCACTGGCTGAACAGCTTGGATCTCCAGCAGGTGCTGAATAGCTGTTTCCATGAGGACTCTTCTGTCTCTGTTTTGAGAAACAGAGCAACGAATGAAAAACCTTGGGGGAATGGAGAGGAACTCTAGAGAAAGGCCCGAACTGTCTCCAGGACCCAGGTGTCTATGGTTATTTCCTCCCAATGCTTGGCAAACAAGGCCAGACATCCCCAAATTGGAGGACTGACAGTAGATTTATCTGGGGTGTTGGAAGGGACAACCCCCAGCCCCTCGAAAGGGCCACAACAAGTTGAGGTTTCTACCTATCCTGTCCTGGTGCTGGTTCTGCCTGGGAAAGGCCTCTGGAGTCTAGAAAAAAACCCTCCAACTTCAGGTGCCCTGAAGGAGGGAAGTTGGAAATAAGGCATCAAGTGGAAATTGTTCCTTCTGGACCTAGACGGCAAGATCTTCCTCTTGTCCTTGGAATCCACCAGCACTTTGTCCAGGGCTTCACCAAATAATTTGTTCCCCTTGAAGGAGGCAGTGGCCAACCTCCACTTATGCCTCATATCAGCCTGCCCTTGCTTGAGCCAGAGCAAACCGTGAGATGTTATAGAAGATTCTATTGCCTTTGAGGCAAATCTGGCTGCACTGAGGGTGGCATCAGCCGAGAACTCAATAGCAGCTAGAAGCTTATTAATATGCTGATGAGATTTCAGGTTATTGGTTGGGATCATTTCTTGCAGCTCCCTTAGCTATATAAGTGATGCCCTATTAAAAAAGGATGCAGTGGTGGAGGCCTTCACTGCCAAGCTGCTGACTGTGAGTTCTCTGAAATGCCTGTTCAGCCCTCTTGTTCTCTGCTCTCAACGAGTCTTTGGGCTCACCAGGAATGCTGGAGTTGGACTGCAAGGCAGCCACTTCAAGGGCCCTGGAAAGATCCACTCTCACATTAAACAGCCTCTTGTCCAGGGAAGAAGTACTGGGGCCTGACCCAGACAAAGACCACTGCCTTTGGATGACAGTTGTGAACATCTTTGGTGCAGGAATGACATCTGCAGTTACTGTCTTCTCTGAGAAGAGTGGATCATTGGTTTCTTCAGAGGCATCTACTGGGTGAGATGATGCAGGAGCCTTGCCTTGCCCTGTGGCATTCTTTGCCTTAAAGAGAAGCGACTTGAATAAGGCAGGTTGAAAAAGGCCCTGAAATTATGGGACCTTCAGAATCCAGTCCCTCATCATCAGAGAGATCTCTTCCTAATTGTTCTTCCATATCAAAATGGGCAGAGTGGCCATGTAGAGAGCAAGCATAATAGTCCTCTTCTGAATAGCAGGACCTGTCATCATGGAACTGAGAGGTTGTCTTAATTCTTGCCTGGAAGATAAAATAGGAGGCTACAGGGGGAGATCTCCTGGATTGTTATAGAGCTGCAGAGACTCCTGGTTTCACTGCCTCCACAAGTAGAGCCTGCATGTTAAACTGCCCATCTGCATCTTGCCCTGCTGCTGGTCTAAGGCCAGCCACTGTGGGCGTAAAAGTTGCCTCTGGAGTTACTCTGCTTCTTTGGACCTTTGCAGCAGGCTGTACTGTTGCTGGGCACACAGAAAAAACTTCCCTTCCTTCAGAGGATTCAAATGGGATTTCAGGCTCTTGCCAGCCAAATTTCTCTTCAGCTCCCCATGTGGCCAATTCCTACAACTGCCTTCTGTCATTGTTATGAGACCTGGCTCGTCTTTCTAATGGTTGCTCCTCATTTTGGCGGGAATCCCCACTGATGCTGTTGGGAATAGCTTCCAGGTTTTCCTGGGCTGCTTCTCTCTGTCCTTTAACCCACAGCCTATTCAGTGCCATGTCCCTGCAGTGCTCATCCTGCTCTGCTGCCTTGGAGCTCTTTCGAGCCCCTGCAGCCTTGGTTCTTGGCTTGGGGTCCTCTGATGAGACTGGGACATTAAGTTCGGAAGGGCTTAGAGAGTGTGATGGCTGGTGAGCCATCTCCCCCTGCTCTCCTGTCCATGTGGCTGGTGTTCTCTGAAGAATCTGCCATTTTAGCTAACTGACAGGTAGCCTTTATCTCTAATTTTAACTGCTGACCTGTCCTCCGAAGGCTCAAGAGGCAATCCCCACTTGAAAAGCTGACCAGCAAGACCGGAAAAAATTGTTAAAATTTTTGCCAGTGACAGCTGCCTTCACGCCCTTTTTAAACTCCGCTGTAGACAAACAGGCTCTGGCAGCTGTTAAGACCGCATGATAGCCCTTCCAAGCCAAGCCAACCAGGGTGTGGAGATCTTCTCAGACACCCCATCCCAACTTCTCCTTACTTCAATGGAATTGGCCCTCAGCCAATCCGTTCACTTCACTTCACTCCAGGCTGAAGCCCTGAGAGAATGGAGTTTTGACAGCTGCAAAGATGGTAGACTAAGAGCCTGCTGTCAAATAGATAAAATTCAGGATTGGATTGTCCTATTTTTTAAATCAGTTAAGGTTCAAATTCGAAGAGCACTCAATAACACGTCGTCCTAGCTGCTTGACTGAGTCAATTTCTGGGACACCCTTAGCAACATGGGAGTGTCCTCACAGATCTGACAGACTCAGTCCAATCAGTAGCAGTGACTGACAACCCAATCCTAGATGCTATTTCCACCACAATGGACAACATAAATATTGAAGCACATCCAGAAAAACAAATGGCGTTAATGTTTTTAGATGCAAAGAAAGCATTTGACAATGTAAACTAGTGATTCATGATACTGCAGCTAAAATATATGGAATTTGGGGAGAAATTTAGCAATATGATCAAGGCAATATACATCAAACAGACTGCAAAAGTATTTGTGAATGAGGACATAATATTAATATTAAAAAAGGCACAAGTCAAGGATGCCCACTGTCCCCTTTGTTATTTATTTTGACTCTGTAAGGGTTAAATAAAAACATTCATCAAGATATAGAAATAAAAGGCATGGAGATAAAAGAAAAAGAAAAATACAAACTACAAGCCTTTGCAGATTATTTGGTTTCATCATAGAAGAACCATAAGAAACAGAACCCAAACTAATAAAGAAAATAGATGACTATAGTAATGTTGTAGGATTGAAAATAAACAAAGAGAAAACTAAAATCCTAGTTAAGAATCTTACAAAGGAACAGAAAAAAGATTTAATGGAAAAGATAGACATTCAGAAAATAAAACAGTAAAATACTTGGGAATCCACCTATCAGTGAAATGTATACCCATAAAAGAAGACAATTACTTAAAATTAACACAGCAAATCAAACTGGATCTGGAAAAGTGGGAAAAATACAATTATCATGTTAGGAAGAATAGCCACCATCAAAACGAATATCTGAGACTGTTATACCTATTCCAAACAATACCAATAAAGCTATACAGGAAATATTTTGAGGAACTAAATAGAATGGTAACCAAATTTATATGGCAAGGTAGAAAGGCAAGAATTAGTAGCCAAGATGGTGCCGAGGACGGCTGCCTCGGTGAAATGCTGTCTAATGGTTTCTTTATTCCTTATTATTATCTGCAATTCACTACAGATTTCATACTCATGAGACCATGTGCTAATTAGAATTAGGCAATGTTTCCTTAAGAAGCAGCTTTCTGATTTCTCACCCCCACCTGTCTTTGCAAAAGTGGAGGAGATTCTAACTAATTACCTGGTGCTATGGATTACAAAGTGGCCACGCCGGAAAAGGAGACAAGGAAAATGAGAGGGAAATTTAAACAGATTAAGGAATGAGGGGGGAACCTCCTCTCCCTTCCATCTTTCTGACTAATTTATGCTCACTTGCTAACAAGATGGATGAAATTCATTTCTTAAATAGATGGAATTCTGATTTCTATAATTCTGCAGTTCTTTGTTTTACTGAAACCTGGCTTAATCCACAAATTCATGGGGACAAACACCATATACATCCCAGGATTTCAGACATTTAGATCAGACAGAATTGAAGAGACATCAGGTAAAACAAAGGGTGGAGGATTATGTTTATATATAAACAACAGCTGGTCTTAGGATATAACTATAATATATAAGTTTTGTAATGAAAACTTAGAGTCTTTACACATCAACTGCAAGCCATTTTATTCTCTACTTGAGTTCTCCTCATTTCTCTTAATAGCTGTGTATGTTCCTCCACAAGCCTGTGTAAACAAGGCATTACGAACTCTTGCTGATCAAATTATGGAGACTGAAGCTAAACACTCAGATTCCCTTCCTATCATTTTAGGAGATTTCAAACAAATAAACTTAAGAAAAGAGCTCCCAAAATATTTTCAGCATGTAATTGTCCCACCAGAGGCAAAAATACTTTAGACCACTGCTACACAACAGTAAAAAATGCTTATAGGTCTTTACCATGAGCAGCTGTGGGACACTGACCATTGCATGATTCACCTTGTACCTGCCTATAGACAAAGACTTAAAACCATGAAACCAACAATTAAATCAGTGAGGACTTGGTCAGATGAGGCAAAGCTGAAACTCCAGGCCTGCCTTGATTGCATTGATTGGAATGTTTTGGAAGATGCCTCTGCAGACCTAGATGAGCTTACAGATACTGTAACATCATATGTCAGCTTCTGCAAAGACTTATGTGTACCAACAAGGACCCTGCAAATATATAGTAACAATAAACCTTGGTTCACAGCTAAACTTAAGCAGCTGTGTCGTTCCAGAGAGGAAGCCTACAGAAAAGACAGAATGCTATACAACCAGGTCAGAAACATATTAACAAGAGAGATCAGAGCAGCAAAAAGAAGCTACTCTGAAAAGTTAAAGAATCAGTTCTCAACAAATGAACCAGCAATATGTGGAAAACTCTTAAAAACATCACTGGCTTCAGTAAACCTCCTTCCCAGGCAGAAGAAAATCAACAACTAGAAGATGACCTGAATGTGTTTTACTGCAGGTTTGAAAGGAAACTACAGCCACCTATCTCCACAACCCACATCTCAAACACACCAACAACAGCCAAGCCTCCTACAACTGGCCCCAACCCATTGAGTTCACAACCTCTGGTGATCACAGAAAAAGAAGTGCAGGATCTATTACACAGACAAAAGCCAGGAAAAGCACCAGGGCCAGACAAGATAACTTCTTCTTGCTTTTAAGTCTGTGCTGACCAATTGACCTCCATCTTCACCCGAATCTTCAATAGATCACTAGAGATGTGCTATGTTCCTTCCTGCTTCAAACATTCTACTATCATCCCAGTGCCAAAGAAGCCCTCCATCAAGGAACTGAACAACTACAGACCAGTTGCTCTAACATCTGTAGTTATAAAAATCTTTGAAACGCTTGTGCTGTCCCACCTGAAAACCATCACAGATCCGTTGCTAGATCCCAAGCAGTTTGCATACTGAGCAAATAGACCGACAGATGATGCTGTTAATATGGCTCTGCATTACATCCTACAACACCTTGAATCTCCAAATACCTAAGTAAGGGTCCACTTTGTAGACTTCAGTTCAGCATTCAATACCATCATTCCAGACACTCTTCTAAGTAAATTAAACCAACTAGCAGTACCTGAACACACTTGTAAGTTGATCATAAGCTTCCTAACAGTCAGGAAGCAACAGGTGAAGCTAGGCAGAATCATGTACACGTTCTACATCATGTAACAAATAATGCCAAACAAGGTTGCAATGAATTACTCAATTTAGTGCAATTTATATCAATATACAAGTGGCAACCTGCCTGCACTTACAACTGCAATGTTTTCTTCTACTACTTCTCCCATTTTCCTATTTCCCCATCTCTATCCTTTTGGCCACCCTGTGTTCTGCCTCTCTATTTGGTCTTTGTCATTTTCTTCCTCCTACTGCTTTATGTAGCATGGCCGGCACGGCCCTTTGCCAAGGCAATTGCTAACTTTCCAAGGCTGTGCGTGAACAACTGCCTGATGAAGGACCAGGATTACCTGTATACCAAATAATTCAGTTGCATTTTCTGTCAGCCATATTTTCTATACCAGAATGTTTCTCTAAAGCTTTGCTTTGACTTAATATGGACTATATAACATAGAAAGTAGAGGTAGGCATATAACATATTGTTAAGTCAAAATCAATTTATTTCCTATGAAGCTACTGCCTTTTTTTAGCATGGACCATTTTCCAATCCCAAAAATGCAGAACTGTATCTAGCAAACTGCTAGAGTGTCATTTGAGATGGTCATTTGATTTCCTTTTAATCATGACATCTGATTAAACAAAGGAGGCTATTAAGCGTAGACTAAAAGCTATTAAATTCCAGAAGAATATTGTAGCTTCCCTAAGATTATGGCAATTATATAGGGACACAAGAAAACAGCAACTCACAATTCTTACACAAGTTATCCTATTCCCAATATTATTTTGCTTTCTCAAGAGCATGTTTCAATGCGCTTCATTCTGCAATCAAGAATGCTAGACATAATATGTCTTCCTGTAGTACAGATTTTACAAGATGCATACTAATCTAAACTATAACAGATAGACTGCCTGATTATTCTGACCAATGGTATTTTTTTTCTAAAGCGGGGAACCCTGATATCCCCTATACAATAGCTAAATTCTATGCTTAAAAATAAAAGGGTGTACTCAAGAAGTGGTTTACTCAATTAATTATTGTTATTGTACTTTTAAATGGATGATAAATTCCAGCTACAAATGTAATAAATAAACTATTCTGATGAATCACCAGACTACAAAAGCAATCTCATTAGGAGGGCAGTTTCTGCGACAGTTTACTTTTTGATGAATTCTTACAGCATAGGATCTAATTTGGATAAGCAGACCTTAAACTGTCATCAACTAAACCAAACATACACAATTATGCTTTGTCAATTTTTAGAAAAAAAAACGTAAAGAGACGATAAAATCCAGCACTACAGCATTATTTGACTGTTTTCTTCCCAGGTGTTCCCTAGAAGTACTTTTAAGAGTTCTCAAAACTTCCTGAGCAGATTTTGGGTTGTTGTAGGATTTATTGGGTTACAGTAGATTCTCAACTATTCGCTCTGAAAACAGAATTATCTGCATCAAGTTACATTGGATTTTATCTAGAAACTAATATAGAAGGTAAAGTTGTAAATAAAAACTTACTTGCTGGTGAAGGAATGTTGTGCCGATTGGTTGATGGATTGGTTGATGGATTGCCTTGAATGCTATGAAGAGTTGAAAGTGAGAGTCCTCCAATGACAGGAGGAAAAAGTAATGGGTATGGTGGTCCAGGGTAATGAGTCATATGTCCACTGACTGTTGGTACAGAGCATGCACGGCTGCTGGTTGTCATGATTATACCTTGAAGGGAAGAGATTCCAGTCACTGCTCCATAGAAATCTGGAAACAGGACACCTAGTCTGGCAATACACTATGCATTAATTTCTCAAGAGATAATTTCTCATTTTTTCTCCTTATTGAATTTTTCCTGTCATTTTCCTGGTACATTCCTGCCGTAATTATAACCTTTTGTTTTTGTTCTAATATCACTACATATAGGGATGGCTGTTCATCTGTTGTTCCAAGCTTTTTCTTTTTTCTTGGAGCAATAGCATCACTCTATAGCTGGTTGTGGAAGTATTCTGTAGGAGACAGGAAAATAAATAGAAATTATAAATACTAATCTCTGCAAAATAGACTTTTTGATAGAAAAAATGTTTGTATGTAATGGTTGAACTGTGGAGTCCTTGGTGCTCTCTGAGCTTGGTTGTTTTATATTTAGACATAGCTAGAAATGAGGAGAGAGAAAGGGCGGGGTGCGGGGAGAAAAAGAGGAAGGAAAAAGATCTGAATCTAACTATGAATCACCTTTGCAAGAAGGAAAACTAAACATTCAATTTTTTTTTCTGTATTATAATAAAAAATAAAACATTAACATTATATAATTTTATTTTTCTTGTAACAATCATTTAATCAAACCATGATAAAATTAATGAATAAAGAATCATTTATATATTTTTTTCTTTTTCAAACAAAGACAATCTTGGGAATGAGAGATAGATAGGATAACAGCAGGAATTCAAATGGATATTAATAAACATTAATATGAATCAGCCTCCCTGCCTGCAAAGCCTCATAGACATTTGTTAAAAGGATAGATATTTATATTAATTTTAATAATGCAATACATGATCATGCCTCGTCACTTTTACAAATAGAACATCAATACATTGTTATCTTCTATGAATTCTAGTGCCCAGAAGTTTCATTATGATGCAGGCTATCTTCACATTAATTAAAACATAAGAAATGCTGGAGGAAAAATACTCAATTTGATGCAAGAAAAGTATGATAGCAGGATTAAACCTCTATGAGATAACCCAGAGGTCACCTAATAAACATAAGCATACTTTTCCATTAATAACATAATTGTCAAGGAACTCTCCATAAGGCAAGTGAACACTGAAATTCAAATAAAAGTTATAAGGTAATTTCAGATAATGTTGGTTTCAGAGTGGACCATGGGAGCAGAAGTAGCGCATCCAGAACAATAAAATGAGCAGAAAGGTCCCCTAACAAGCAACTATAATTGGTGTCAAATGACATTAGTGTCAAACATAGAGCTAATAAATAATTGATCAATGGATTTGCTTTAACTAATTTCAAGGTTTCTAAAGACATAGATCCTGAGAATCACAAAACCACCAAGCTTGGAAAGGATCATTTATCTATTAATCATTGCTTCATCCAGTACAGATATCTAAAATAAATACTGACAATAGATGCTTCTCTCTGCTTTAAGCACATCCAGGGAAAGTATATACAACTTCCCTAGGTAATTAGTTCCATATTAAAATGATCAATACGTTTTTCTTCTTCTGTATGATATCCAGTATTATGAGAAGATGGAACGGAGATCTGGGCTTTCCCATGTGATCTCTCTGAATGTATTTGAAAACTCTTATATTTTGATACCAATAGAAGAAAATATTTATAGCTCAGGTTGGACTGTGGGGATCGAGTCCTTAATGATCTCTGAGCATGGTGGTTTTCTTACAGATATTTCATTATGATCAGTGCTAGAAAATAATCAAGCACTAAGGATCACACAGTCTTACCTTTTGTCTCTCATATTTTTCATAAGTAGCTAGTTCTCTCAGCATCTCCTCATAAGGCTTAATTTCCAGACCCTTTAATCATTCTTACTGCCTTTCTTTGTTTCTTTTTCATTAATTCTCTGAATCTTTTTTACATTATGGACCCCAAAACTGATTGCAGTATTGAAAGCATATCTTGACTAATAATAAAAAAATGAACCTATTATTTCCTATCATTTTGGCAATATAGTTCCACTGCATCTGTAATTTCAGAAACTCTGTTGCTTACAATTGTGCATAGTCACAATTCTAAATATTTTTCAAAAATGCTGATAAGAAGAACAGAACTTTTTTGTCATTGTACAGGTAGAGCGAAACTGTGGATGCACCCCAGCAACTGTTCGCAATACAATAAAACCAGAGCACTTAACGATGAAGATAAGAAAAATAGAGTAGATTGCCAGGGTGCGAGGAGTCTTCTATGATGGCTTCGATTCTGCTTTGGCAACGGGACCTGGCTAAGTCTTCCAGGGAGGGCAGAGGGCAACCAATGATGTTTTGAACTGTGTTTATCACCGTCTGTACAGTTTTCCTGTCCTCAGCTGAGGAGCCTGCATACCACACACCCAGACAGTATGTTAGAGTGCTCTCCACAGAGGCTTTATAGAAAGTCAGCAACAGCTTCTTATCCAGATGGTTTTTCCTGAGAACCCTCAGGAAGTGCAGCCGCTTCTGAGCCTTCTTCACTATGGCCTTGGTTTTAGGGGACCAAGAGATATCAGCTGAAATATGGATGCCAAGAAATCTGAGTTTCCAGTCATTCTCCGTTGATGATGAGTGGGGCATGGTCCTGTCCATGTTTCCTGAAGTCCATAATCAGTTCTTTGATTTTATGGACATTCAGTGACAGATTGTTCTGTGAATACCATACAGAGAGGTTCTCTACTTCTGCCCGATATGCTACTGAGTATTCCACATCCTATTATATGTCCATTTAATTTTTTGCATTTTTCTCTATTAAATACACTTGATTACTTTTAGCTTACTTCTCTAGCCTTCAAGGTAATACTGAATGTTGTTTCTATAGTATTAGCTCTTCTGATCCATCTGTGATACCTGCAAATCTAATAAGCATTATCTCCATCTCTTCATTTAGTCTAAATAAAAATGTGATGTTTCAGACTAATTTTATGATACCACACTCAACACTTCACTTTATCTTGACAAAAGTTATTCTTGACCACCCTTTAAGTACAATTTTTAAACCAACTGTGAAACCAACTAGACCTATATTGATTACCACAATAACTTAACTTTGTCGACTCTTTTGCTGCAATTCAGATATCGTGATTTCAGATATAAACTGTTTCCTCTCCATTCCCATGATCTATTTAGCAATTACCTAATAAAAATAGGACAAGAATGAGATAATGAAACTTTATACCTCATAATAGTATCTAATACTTCATTGTATCCCAAATATATAATTATTTTTCTGCATAATTGATTTAGGCCATAGATAGAATTATCAGGCATAGATAAGATAGATAAGCGTATGCTTACAAAATATAATCTAAATAAACAATTTATTGAAAATCTGAAGTATTACAGTATACATATGGATGGCAAAAAGTCCTCATAACAACAGCAATAGCACTTTGACTTATATACCATTTTATCCTGCCTTATAGCCCTCTCTAAATGGTTTACAGAGTCAGCATATTATTTCCAACAATATGGGTCTTCATTTTACCAACCTCAGGAAGATAGGAGGTTAAATCATATATTTATGCAGCCTGGTTTTTTTTTTCTTTTTTCCTCACTCAGAATCAGTGTTCCCCTTTCTTTAAAGGAAAAGCTGTTCTAAGACTTTTTGTCAACATGACAGAATCAAGGTTTATGACATTACACACACACACACACACACACACACACACACAAATATTTGATTGTTTTATCAAAGTTCTATATCATTCTTTTACAATCCTGTCAGACTATCCATTTCATAAGCAACTTTTTTCTAACAAATGCATTTTGTTTTCAACTTTTCCCAATACATGATTTTGTATATGCATTTGGATCAATACAGATATTTATAATAAGCAAGTTTTCCATCTGAGAAATATTTCAAGATGAACATAGTGAACACAGTGAACTGCTACATCTGTTTGAACTACAAATTGTGTTTGGCAGATTGTTTCCTTTCATTTGAAAAGAAATCAATGACAGATTTCTCCAGTATTCCTAAAACATAGAAATATTTCTAAAAATCATCTGCTATATGTCCCTTTTCTGCTTCTACAAAAAATAGTATAGACTACAAATATGTTGCTATTTCGTTTAAGTGAAAAATCTATATCCTAATGCACAATAACCAGTGAGCTATGTTTTATATTTAGTTTTCTCTATTACTTCACTTTCAAATAAATTACACAAAAATCTCTCTCAGAAAATAATACATTCAGAACTATCTTTGGTGCTCTGGTGTGGAAAAGAATAGCCCATTTGCTGATTCCAAGCAGTTTATTAATTTAATTTATTGTAATGTTCTGCCTTCTACGATGCCCATTTTGTTTTCAGTTATCTGGATAGGCATATTCACATTTAAATTTAGACCATATGCATTTACATTTCCACAGAATTTGAATTCGTCCAGAAACACAGAAATATTGAGATGAAATGATAACTATTGCTATCCTTAAGATAGTACTCCTTATTAAATTTTATACAGAAATATTATGTACAAAGGTCATTGTAAATCTTCAGTGCAATAGTGCCATTGTTCAGAGTGGCCTAATGGGGAGAAGTCATTATTTCTCTTTTGTTCAGGATGTGTGCATGCATGTATGTGTGACATGTCAGCAGAATCAAGTTAGACATTTTCCAGTTTTTTATATACCAAGCTCAAAAGGTTTGCCATCCTGATCTATATCAATAAAAGCATATTCTATCATTTATTATGGAACTTTGCTTTTTGACCAAGTGTACCTTAAAAGGCTCAGAGAACATTTTCTACTTAGCATAAACTAGAAAGAAAGAAAAAAGAAAAATATTTTTTTCTCCCTCTATGATCATGAAAAATCAGGAATGAATGGCAATGTATTTCTAAACAAAAATGGATATATCTTCTAATGGTCAATGTCTTTTTAACTGTAGTAAAACAAACATATTTCTCCTTAGATAACAGTTTTCTTCAATGTTACTGTTTTTAATTCAATGTTTGTTGAAAATTATAGTGTTATGCCTTAAAAAACAGATCCCTATGGCCTGATAGAACAATAGAATTATATTTTTCTTAGTAGACCAATATATCTTTTTGACAGAACTTCTTTTTAGTCTGGCAGATGCTCAATATTGTCAAACACTTAATATGAAAAAGTGAACAACTTTCACGTAAACAAGCAGGTTTCTTAATGCTTCTATTTTCCATTCAAAGAAAGATTTCAAGCTTATCACAAAAGGCAAAAGCAGGTAACAATATCTTGGAAAAATAATATTTCCATTTTCCTTTCACTTAACACTTCTACTTAAACTCCTTAAGAATATGACAGATGTGTTTTTTCCCCCAGATAAATGAGTCTTACTCCCATATAGCAACCTGCCCAGTGACCACAAAGGCTATTAAAAAAGGCAAAGAGAACAAAAACCCAATCCATAAACTGGTAATAAATTTTGAGAAGAGGATCAATCACTGCACAAGATAAGCAAAATAAATGATGATATCATCAGACATCAATGGACTTATCTGATTTCAATGGCTGTTTCTTCTAAGCAAACTTATAAAAATAATAATACTTTTAGTCTTCTGACCCCAAAATCTTGAGGCTGGTAGCCTTTACAAGCTGAAAAATGTCTTTAGACTCTGTGATGCAGTACCCTCCAAAAAGTAGTTGGTGGAGACAGGAGAAAAGCAGCAAGTGACTTGATTTGATATGTAAAGCTAATTAAAATTAATTATATTTAGTTTGAGTACTGTTCAGTCAGGTAGTTGGCAGGAGCAGGGCAAAAACTAAATTTGACATAATTTCATTTACATTTAAATTTATGTAAAGTTGCATATATTTAATAGGATTATTCTCTGTTTATGAGAAGGCAGTGTTGCAGATTTAAAGGCAAAGGGGTTTCCTTAAATATGCAGTAGTGTATAGGTAATACCTGCCGGCAATTCCTTCAACCAAATATGGTTTTTCCTGTTTCTGAAGAAGCAAAAGCAAACCACTTTCTTTTCTCTAATGCAAAGCATGGCACAGATCTAATAACAAACCACCTCTCAATTATGCAAGATTAAAAATTAAAACATGCTAACAACTCTGCAGGGTTTGGAGGTTTTCCAAGGAATCCTGCAGCTTGATGCCTTTGTCTGTACAACTTTAGCTATTGGATTCATGTATGTATGCGATCATATGAGGAAATAAGATCAGGATTTTAAAAATCCCCATTTATACAATTTAATCCCACTGAAAATAGGCAAAACAGATCCATTAGAATTTGGCTCATTTTCTGCTTCAAATATTTAAAACAGTTTGAAAGGGCATTGGTACTTACCTGATACACCTGTTCTCTGTGAGCTGTGAAGAGCATCCAGTGATGGAAGGTGCTTCAGTCTCTTTTGGAAGGCTGGGCTTAAACTTGAGGACACTCCTCCTCCTCCACAAGACTCCTCCTTAGCACCCCCAGTTTTGCAAAGCCAAGGTATTGATACCCTATATGCTTAAGCCTATGTAATAACCCTGGCCAGAACAGACCCCCTACCAGACGGAATAAAAGGGTGGGGCTGGATGCTCTTCACAGCTCGAAGGGCATATCAGGTAAGTACCAACACCCTTTTCCCCATGAGCTGTTCAGAGCATCCAGTGATGGGAAATACCAAAGCTTGGCACTGTCCTAAGGGAGGGACTCCATCTGGCTTGCAGACCTGTCTCTGAAATAACTTGCTGAGAACTCGCCTACCAAATTAAGCCTCAGCAGAAGCAAATATGTCAATTTTATGGTTTCTAATAAATGGAGATAGAGAAGCCCAGGTTGCAGCTCGGCAAATCTACTCTATTGTAGCTTGGGTCGCCCATGCTGCTGTGGTGGCTGCACTCCTGGTGGAGTGAGCGGTAATGCCTTGGGGCACTGGAATCGAGTGAGAGTCATACGACTTAGTGATGGTGGCCTTAGCCATCTACCAACAGTAGAGGGTGAAACCTTGTGCCCCAGGGTGTTAGGCTGAAAGGACACGAAGAGGGCTTCTGTCTTTCTGGAGGGTGTCATGCGCTCTATGTAGATGTGTAAGGCCCTTCTTACATCCAAGCAGTGCCATTGGTGTTCGAGCCTGTGTGATGGATGTGAGCAAAAATTTGGGAGCACCAGCTCTTGAGCTCTATAGAATGCCAAATTAACTTGGAATGAAGGAGGGACCTGGTCTGAGAACCACTCTATCCAAATGGAAAATGCACACCAATAATGCAGCTAGTTCAGAGATTCTTTGGGCAGATGTAATTGCTATCAGGAAAACTACTTTGTAGGTTAGAAATCGAAGTGTCGTGGTCCTTAGTGGTTCAAAGGGATCTATAGTAAGGGCCAATAGTACCTTATTTAAGTCCCAAGTTCGATATTGGTGCACTACGGGGGGGGCTCAAGTTCTTGGCACCGCGCAGAAAACTGCAAATGCGAGGGTGATGAGATATGGAGGTAAGACCATCCCAAGATATGACCGAAGCCAGGGCCGCCACCTGTCTCCACAGCGTATTGGGTGATAGCCCTTTGTTTAGGCCCTCCTGTAAAAATTCTAATGACTGCGCTACTGATGGGGAAGTGGGGTCAATCTGAACCCTCTGATACCAATGGCAGAAGCTAGACCAGGGGGCCTCATAGATTCGGTTCATCGAAGGATGAATAGCATGAATTACTTGAGTAGAAAGGTATTCATCTCTCAGACACCGCCGTTCAACTTCCATATGGCTAAGTTTAGCCATTGGGGGTCCGGGTGTAGCACTGGGCCTTGAGACAGCGTCGAGAGGTCCTTCAGATCCGCAAACCATGCTTGCCTTGGCCAATAAGGAGCCACTAATAGTAGGTCCACTTTTTCTTCCAGCAACTTCTGAATCAATTTGGGGATCATGGGGAAGGGACGAAAGGCGTATAGCAGTCCAGTGGGCCAGTGACATCTGAAGGTGTTCACGTCCTCCGCTCCCTGCGATGGGTAATGAGAAATGAATTGGGGAAGCTGTGCATTGAGTGGGGAGGCAAACAGGTCGACAACCAGTTGGCCCAAACTCCAAGTAGCCTCCAGAAAGATCTTGGAGTCCAGACGCCATTCTGATTGGTCTAATGTGGCTCTGCTGAGCCAATCCACTTGTACATTCGCTACTCCAGATATGTGCTCTGCCTTTAGAGAGAGAAGATGGATTTCGGCCCACAGGAATAGTCTTTCTGCTTCCTCTTTAGTTGATTGGAATGAGTGCCCCCTTGTTTGTTCATATGGGCTTTTGTAGTTATGTTGTCTGTTAAGATAAGCATGTGTTTGCAATGGAGATGCGGGAGGAATTAGCAGAGTGTCAAGTACACCGCTCTCAGTTCTAGCCAGTTGATATTGTGTGCCTTCTCTGAATCCGTCCAAAGGCCTTGTGCTGTATGTGATTGGAAGTGGGGGCCCCATCTCACTAGACTGGTGTCTGTTGTAACAATTGACCTGTGTGGATCCTTGAAAGGGCATCCCTTGTTGATTTCGGGTCATGTCCACCATTGTAGAGACCAGAGAACGGTTGATGGAACTTTTACATGAGTCTTGGCGTTGTCTCTCCCAACGCGTTGGTATGGCAACAAGAACCATTGCAGGGTTCTTGCATGGAACTGGGCCCAAGGGATAATAGAAATACAAGAAATCATTTTTCCGAGCAATTTAGAAAGGAGACATAGTTATACTTTCCTAAGAGTTCTGATCTGTTGAGCCAAATCTCTAATGCTTTCTTGTCTCTCAGGGGAGAGGAAAACTTTGCCTTCCAGGGTGTCAATGATGGCGCCAAGGTGAATGAGTCTAGTAGAGGGTGTTAAATGACTTTTTGATCAATTGATTGAGAACCTATGTTGTTGTAGGGTTACAAGTGTAGTTTGAGTGTTCAAATTTGCTTGATTGATGGAAGATTCCTGAATAAGAATGTCATCCAAGTAGCATTGAAGTCGGATGGACCAATCTCTGAGTGATGCTGCCAAGGCAGACAAGACCTTTGTAAAAGTTCTGGGAGCTGAAGCTAGGCCAAATGGGAGAGCAATATATTCGTAATGGACGTTGTTGTAACAGAAATGAAGGAATTTGAAATGTGAGGGCCTAATTGGGATATGTAAGTAAGATTCCGTGAGGTCTATAGAGGTAAGGACATCGTTTTTTCTGATGCTGAGTAAGATGGATTGGAGAGTGGTCATTTTAAATTTTCGGTAAACTAAATATTGGTTTAGATGTTTTAAGTCCAGGATGGCCCTCCCCCCCCCCCCCAAAAAAACTTTTTAGGGACCATGAAGAGGCGCGAACCTCTAAAAACCAAGACCTTTTTGATTAGAAGGGACAGGTTGTATGGCCTGGATCTCTAATAGATGTGCTATGGCTGTGTCCACGAGAAACCTTTTTTCTGCGTCCCTGGAAATTGGGGACTTCATAAAAGAATCCAGGGGGGTGGAGCTGAACTCCGGTGCCAGACCAAATCGTACCGTGTTCCTGACCCATGCCTCAGTAGTAGAGGAGTCCCATTGGTCGGCAAACCTTTTAGGTGACCGCCAATGAGAATCTCGTGGTCGTTACTTGGATCTGTGGAAGGGCCTAGATTCTGTTCCTTGAAATTGTCTCCTAGGATGGAGTCCCCTTCTATATCTGTTCCCAGGTTCAATTCTATCTGTCTGTTGCTGAATCCAGGCTGTCTTTGAAATCTTGGATAGTAGGGTTGGTAGAAGGGGTGAAAGGAACCCCTACAAAAGGGCTGTGGTGATCTGGACTCTGATCGAAGAAAAAGAGAGGGAAGAATTTTCTTTTTGGTTCTGGTTTCAATTAGGAGGGGTTCAAGCGCACTGCCAAATAGTTTGTTCTCCGAGATGGGACCTGAAGCAAGGTGCCACTTGTGCTTGATGTCTGCCTGCCAATGCCTGAGCCAAAGTAACCTCCTAGCCACAATTTGGGAAGCAATGGCCCTGGAAGAAAATTTAACTACAATGAAGTTAGCGTCTGCCGAAAACTCTGCAGCGGCGATTAATTTAGCCACATCTTGATGTGCCCTGATGTTTGAGGCTGGAATGGTATCCCTCAGGTGGCGGAACCATCTGAGAGATGATCTGGTGAAAAAGGAGGCAGCTGTAGCCGCTTTGATGGCCCATGCCTCCGAAATGTGTGCCCTGCGGAGGGCTAGTTCCGCCCTCTTTTCCTCAGGCTTGAGACCCTCTTCAGCTTCACTTGGATGGCTGAGGAAAATGAAAGCGCAATGATAGGCTCATCCACTTCTGGAGTTTTTAGAAATTTAGAGAACTCGGGAGCCAAATTATAGTATCATGTGCTGTGGGAACGGGATATGAGGCTGCTGCAGCCCATTGTTTTTGCACTAAATTGGAAAATGTGTGGCACAGGGATAACCTCTGCCTCAGTGACTGGTTGAGAAAATATGAGATCTTCTGCTTCCCCTGGAGTATTTGGTGGGGGAGGGGTACCTGTATTATCCAGTCGTAAGGTGTCCTTAGCCTTAAACAGCAGGGATTTAAATAATTGTGGGTGGAATAATCCTGTAAATAAATGGGGAGGTCAGGTGAGAGGCCTTCATCATCAGACATTCCCCTTTCTAGCATATCCACCTCTGACAATACCTGATAAAAGGTGTGTGCCAACCCCTCCTTCATTTGATCCATTGGATCCCCTTGATTTCCCATATCCTGTGTGTACTGAGGGTCTCTGACAGTGGGCAACGATAGTTCTGTGGGTGGGGTACCTGATGAAGATGTGGATCCATGATGCCCAGAGATCGTTCAGAAAGAGATCCACAAACCGAAGCTGAGGATGTTCGTCCTGCCTGAATAGCCTGTTGGGCGTCTGCTGCTATGCCCTTCTGGATAGCTAGCTCCATCTGGAAGTTCCTCCTCTTGTCCAAGGCCAGCTGCAGTTGGTGTGAATGTTGCCTCTGGGGCCCTCCTTGGGGAGAGAATGTTAGAAAGAGCCTCCTGGGGAGGTTGTATCGATATGGTGCTCCTTCTGGATAAATCCAGAGGGGCGGTTGGAGGGTTCTGGGCCTGTGAGGTAGAGGGTATAATGTGTGGTGAAGAGGTGGGTTGTGCAGCTGCTCGTATACATTTTTCCACCTGCCTTTCTAATGCCTGATGGCATCTGCGTGCATCTTTCTCTGCTGCCTTAGAGGTCTTTTTGGGCTCCTAATCTCTATTTTTAGCAGTTAGTCTAGATCTGGAGTTGTAGTTGCTGGCCATGGTAATGCCTTTGATAGATTAGCAATGTAAAGAGGCTATGAAATTAGGTGGCTGGAACACCTAGGGGCCTGCTCCCTTAAGGGGCAAGGGATCTTGGAATAAATAGTTCCCTGATGCCTTTAGCAAATGTCTCCTTGTTTTGTTTTGCTTTGCTATTTATCTATCTAGATCTAGATCTATATACATACATACATATACATATACATATATATACATGTATACACACACACACACACACATATTTTTACGACTTAAAGATTTGTAGAATTTAAGTCAATCAAGTCTTTTTTTTAATAAAGTACTTGTAATATCAAATATGGAGACCAGAACACCCTGCTCCAGACCTGGCACCTATACGAGGGCCCAGAGGTCTGTAACTGATAATTAGATCAGTTTAGCTGCACTTATTTCCTGTGGAATCCACCAGTTCAAGTCCTCTATCATCCAGTAGACTGGTGGTAGGGACCCCGCTTCCCAGGTCCCCAAGAAGGGTAAGTTGCCTCACAGACAGTAACAATTACTCAGCAAATTTAACCACGCAGCCTTTAAAATGGTGGCCACCTCGTGGCAGAATGAAAATGAAAGCAGTTATCACCGCCCAGCCTGCTGAAAGCAAAACCGCTCAGCGGGAAGGCGCAGGGGCTAATTCCCCGCCCTGAGGTGTTCTGTGGGGAAAGCCTCAATAAAAGGGAAAAAAAGCTGCACTTTTAAATTGAGGCTTCAAGCCTCGAAGGGACAGGGTGTTTACTCAGCCAGCTGGGAGATCGGAGAGATAACCCTCCTTGTTTAGAAGTTTAAGGCAGCATCTCTGAAATGAGAGGCTTTTAGTCTCAGGGCAGATTGGAAAGATAAGCCTCCGTGTTTATGAGGCTTTAGCCCCCGGGAGCTGGAACACTCATAAAAAATGAGCAAAATGACTTTTGGAGGTTCCCAGGGATGGTGGGGGTAGTTGGTGACAGAAACTATGGTTTTACCTGACCTGAGAAATAAATCAGCTAAATCAGCTAAATTGCCAGTGTTCTGTTCTGACCAGAAAAACAATAACACAACCTGTCTAAAGAAAGGCTGAGCTAACACTGGGGACGCTAAGGAGGAGTCTCATGGAGGAGGAGGAGTGTCCTCAAGTTTAAGCCCAGACTTCCTAGAAGAGACTGAAGCACCTTCCATCACTGGATGCTCTGAACAGCTCATGGGAGAAGTAATGGCTTTCTAATTCTTTAATGATATAAAGTAATAGTCATTTGTCTTTAATAGTAATAAAATAGCATAATTCTTATAATAGAGAAATCTTATTCCTTTCATAGTTTATCTGTGATTACTAGAAGCTGCTTACTGCATACTATAATAACATAAATCAACAGGTTAGTTATGATACAAAAGGTTTTTAAAAGAGCATGTGATGGAGGAGATTAGCTGTCAAAGTATTGTTTCTTTTATTAGTACAGCTCTGTGAAACTAAACAGCATGAGCAATCTAATAACAAACATTTTTTTTTGAATCCTTAGGCAGAAGAACATCCAGATATTGTTCAACCCATCCCATTGGTCCATATATGGTTTGAAAGCACAATAGAAGGAAATAGGAAATGGTCCATCAGCATTATCTTATTAGCTGCTAATGGATATCAGAGAGGAATACACATCTAATTCTGAAAGGCCTGTACCAATCTCCCATGTAATAACTCTTAATTAGCAGATTCTATTTACAGATGTCACTTAATGTACCCTTTTGCCTGGAAGAGATGCAGACATCTTGAAGGAAAAATACAAATAAGTATTTTTTTTCTCTGGCATAGAGCCATTGCTATAATTCAAAAAATAAAATAGGATACTGGTAAATAGAACAAAGACACACAAAATCTTTTGGTTTCAATACTGAAAATTTAATTTATAAGATAGTAGTACTTTATTACTACAAGCATTGAACAACATTGTTAATAAAACATTGTCTTCTCCAACTTGGCTTTAGATCAAGTCCCCTTATGTTCTGATCAACATGAGTATTGATGTGCTGACAGACAACTCCTCTACTGGGCCATGCTGGAGAAAAATAATGTAATACTGACTATCTCACTTATTGGATAACCAAATTTATTTACTAGACCTTTCCCACCCAAGACAAAATATCGTAGATATCTGAACTGTAAAAAGGTTGTATGAACTCGGTCTTTCTTAACAGGTACAATATATTGCTATTACCTATATTAAGAAATGCATAAATAGTTGTCCAAGCATCATGCTCCTGAGAATTGCTCTTCTCAGAAAATGTAAATCCCTTTGTTTCACTATCCATTAAGAAAAATATATTTTCTGTTCTGCCTTTTCATTCCATAACTCTTTCATTAGTCAGCCTTAGCCCAGAGAGTTCTGCAAAGAAAGATAAATGGATGGGTCAATGGGTGGGTTAACAATTTTATTGTTTGTAGGGCCTTGAGAAGCCAGATGTAGGAGAACTTGATTGTGTTTACATAAAGGATAAGTAGTGCATTTCCTGTGCTGTCAACTTCCAAAACATCCTGCAAGGGAATGCACCATAATTACCTCAACACAGAACAGGCAGTTACAAGGAATAGAGATGTTTTATCCTTCTTATATATAATACTGATATTATACCCTACAGCTGCAATTATGTGCATTGCTTTGTACACATATATGGTATTAAAATCAATGCCTTATGCTAGTCAAACTTTGCTTAATAGGCATACATTTTTTCAGTGTTTGAGTGATATTTCCTGTAAAAGCAATGCTGTGTAAACTCAATATTCTTGAAATAGGGCACTGTAAGACTAAGTTATGTGAGTCCAATGCATGAGGATTGAGCCAAATATATGGTGATTAATTTTTTCCTAGATGTCACACTGATTCTCTTAAATCTCTATACTTGACATTTATCTTTTTTGATGTGCAAATTTGTCATGAGCTGCTCTGGAAAGTTATATGGCCATTAAAAGTATATGAGTGTCAGGCTACAGAACTTTTCCCTTTCAATCAACTAGAATAAACTTCTGAAAGCGTATCTCCCCCTCTTTTCTTCTTCCTTCTTCTTTCTTTTTCTTCTTCTTTCTTCATTGAAGAAATGATAGATACACGGATCTGACATCGAGGAAAGTTAGTCATAGGCTACACAGCAAAAGTCTTAGAGTTAGTATATACAGTTGTGCTCATACATTTACATACGTGGGCAGAATTTATGATTTCTTGGCCATTTCTCAGAGAATATGAATAATACAAAAACTTTTCTTTCACTTATAGTTAGTGGTTGCTGAACCATTTATTATCAATCGTGTTTACTCTTTTTAAATCATAATGACAACAGAAACTACCCAAATGACCCTGATCAAAAGTTTACATACCCCAGTTCTTAATACAGTATATTGCCCCCTTTAACATCAATGACAGCTTGAAGTCCTGTGGTATGTATGGATGAGGCTCTTTATCTTCTCGAATGGTAAAGCTGCCCATTCTTCCTGGCAAAAAGCCTCCAGTTCCTGTAAATGCTTGGGCTGTCTTGCATCAACTGCACGTTTGAGATCTCCCCAGAGTGGCTCAATGATATTGAGGTTAGGAGACTGAGATGGCCACTCCAGAACCTTACCTTATTCTGCTCTAGCCAATGACAAGTCAACTTGGCCCTATGTTTAGGATCATTGTCATGTTGGAATGTCCAAGTATGTCCCATGCACAGCTTCCAGGCTGATGAATGCACAGTTTCCTCCAGTACCTTTTGATAACATATTGCCATCAATTCTGACCAAATTTCCTGTGCCTTTGTAGCTCACACATCCCCCAAACATCAATGACCCATCTCTGGGTTTCACAGTAGGAATGGTGTACTTTTCATCATAGGCCTTGTTGACTCCTCTCCAAATGTAGCATTTATGGTTGTGGCCAAAAGCCTCAATTTTGGTCTCATCACTCCAAATGACTTTGTGCCAGAAGGTTTGAGGCTTGTCTCTGTGCTATTTGGCATATTGTAAGCGGGATACTTCGTGACATTTATGTAGTAATGGCTTTCTTTTGGTGACTTGACCATGCAGCCCATGTTTCCTCCAGTGCCTCCTTATTGAGCAACTTGAAACAGCCACATCACGTGTTTTCAGAAAGTCCTGTATTTTACCTGAAGTTATTTGTGGATTTTTCTTTGCATCCTGAACAATTTTCCTGGCAGTTGTGGCTGAAATTTTAGTTGGTCTACCTGACCTTGGTTTGGTTTCAATAGAACCTCTCATTTTCAACTTCTTGATTAGTGTTTGAACACTGCTGATTAACATTCTCAATTCCTTGGATATCTTTTTATATCCCTTTCTTGCTTTAAACAGTTCAGCTATCTTTTCCTGCAGAACCTTTGACAATTCTTTTACTTTCCGCATAACTCAGAAGCCAGAAACGTCTGTGCAGCATTGAATGAAAGAGGCAAAGGTCTGTCAGGAGTCCAGGAACTCATTGAACTTTTATACACCCACACTAATTTGTTTATTTATTTAATTTGTCAATTATTTACAAGATAATAGGTATAAGGATAAACATAGTTATGAATACAAGAAATTAGTACATATAAGAAAAATAAAAGAAACAATAGGACAGGGACGGTAGGCACTTTGGTGTGCTTATGCACGCCCCCTATAGACCTCTTAGGAAAGGGATGAGGTCAACAGTAGAAAGTCTAAGGTTAAAGTTTTTGGGGTTTGGGGAAGAAACTACAGAGTCGGGTAGAGTATTCCAGACATTGACCACTCTGTTGCTGAAGTTGTACTTCCTGCAATCAAGTTTGGTGCAGTTAACTTTGAGTTGTATCTATTGTTTGTTCTGGTTTGGTTGAAGCTGAAGTATTCGTTGACAGGTAAGTCATTGCAATGTATGATTTTATATACTATATTTAGATTGGACCAAAGACGGCATAGTTCTAGGTTTTCTAGATCTAGAATTTCAAGTCTGGTGGCATGAGATATTCTGCAATGAGTAGAGGAGTGGAGAACTCGCCTTGTGAAATATTTCTGGACTTTCTCAACTGTGTTAATATCAGATATGTAATGTGGGTTCAAGACTGTTGATCTGTATTTGAGTATTGATCTGGCAAATGTTTTGTATGCTCTAGTTAGTAGTGTGATATTACCAGAGAAAAAGCTACGTAGGATTAGGTTAACAACTCTTAATGCCTTTTTGGCTATGTAGTTACAGTGGTCTCTAGCACTTAGGTCATTAGAGATGAGTATTCCAAGGTCCTTGACAGAGTTTGGATCATCAACAAGGTCTTGACTATTCAACTTGTATTTTATTTTCTGATTTTTTTTTGCTAATATGTAAGGCAGAGCATTTATTTGTTGAGATTTGAAGTTGCCATTTGATTGACCATTCTGATACATAGTCAAGGTCTTTTTGAAGGGTAGTAGTATTGTCTGTGGTTTTTCATAGCTTTAAATAATCAACGAAGAGAATGCAGTTGCTCTTAATATGATTGCAGAGGTTATTTATGTAGAGTATGAAGAGAGTTGGTCCTAGAACACTGCCTTGGGGGACTCCACTGTTGACAGGTACAGAATTTGATAAGACGCTCCCTATTTTGACCATTTGTTGTCTGTTTGACAGGAATGTTTCTATCCAGTTATAATTATTATGATTTAAAAAGAGTAAATACAGTTGATTAATAATAAATGGCTTCAGTCATACACTAAACCATGAGTGAAAGAAAAGGTTTTGTGTTATCATTCATATTCTCTGAAAAATGGCTAATAAATCATAAATTCTGCCAGGGTATGTAAACTTATGAGCACAACTGTATATTCTTTATCTTATACGCTTCCAAACCATCATTAAATTTAAGGAGCATAACATTTTAGGGATGGAAGGTGGTATGTGTATCAAACTGAATGTTAGGGGCCACACAGAAGGCATAAGGAAAAATTGAGCATGTCCAGAATATAAAGTATCTGTACTCTGTATGCATAACATCTTCTCTCAGCCTACCACTTGGTACATTTAAAAAAAGAAACAGGTAGATAGTACAAAAAGGTGAATGGCAGATAAGAGAAGCCACACAAGGAGAGAACACAGAATTTGAGGCTTCCGGTTTAAGCTTCTTCAGTGACAGACCGAAGCCTCGTTTCTGCGAGGCTTTGATCCATGCTCGCCTCTGGAGCGCCCCAAGCCGGCTGGTTTCAGGGCTAAGCCACACGTAGAGGTGGTGAAGAAGGGGAGACTGCCTGCAGGGTTGAGGAGAGCCACATCTCTCCTCTCCAGGTGGCCATTACTCCCTTTCCTGCAGGCGGTTGCAGCGGTGGTCAGAAATGGCCACCACAAAGAAGAACTCGACTGGAAAAGAATGTGCAGGAGGAAGATAAGAAGAGAAAGTTTTGGTTGACCGCGTCAAACATCAAAAGCAACAAATAAGGTACCCTGGAATTTAAATTTAATAACATTATTCCCAAAGAAGATTTTGAAGCTGTGAAGAAGAGAGAGAAGGGAAAGGATTTGGTTTTGTTCTTCATCCCTTCCTTATACTGACAGCTAAGAGACTTAAGCAAGAAATTGAAAAAAATCCACTTTGACATTAATAGGCATCTAAGCTGAAAATAAAAGTCAAAGGGATAATAAAGATTTCTGGATATTTAAAAGTTTTTAAAAGCAGGAAAGGAGGGGGGGGAAAAGAATAAAAGAGCAGGATCTGGAAAAATGGAGGAGACTGCCTGGAACTAAGGAATGGAACTGTAACTAAAAGGAACTTACAGTGAAATTTCAACAAGATTCCTCAAAGATACATCTTAATTGAAACTTGGTTACAAAATAATAGAACCCCAGGAAGAGAAAGTGGAAAAAAGAAGCAGAAAGAAACAGCCTTGGATTATTTGGATTACTTGGTTATTTTTGGTTTTTGCATCTGGATGACTAAAATTAACTGGGTAATTGTTTAAAAGTCTTTAAAATGATATCACTCTTAGAAGAACTGAAAATGGAACTTAAAAAATGGAAATAAGTATAAGTATAATATTAGAAAGCAACAGAAGAGGGGATTACAGATGAGAGAGTTAGAAGTAGAGAGTGAAGGGGGTAAAAGGGGGAGGGAGAAGAAGAGGGGGAAGAAGGCAAGGAAAAGAAGTTGTAAAAGACAGAAACAAGAAATGGAGAAACAGGGAAAAGATATAAGGATTGTAACCATAAGCTTGTTTAGAGATAATGGGTGAAAATTTAACTGCAAAAGGGATTCTGCAAAGGAACATAAGACAGCATTGTTATATTATAAACAGAAATAATTTTAGAAAATATGATTAAAATGATGGATAAAATATTTACTGTAATGTAGTTGAATGTTTGGTAATAAATAAATGAATTAAAATGATTGAGAGAATTAAATGGGAACATTTTTAATTATTAGTAATGATTTATAAAAATATAAGTGAGAAATATAGAAAAAAAAGAATTAACTATGGAAAGTTTATAAGTGTTCCCAAGGAAGTATGATATTTAATTGAAAAGAAATGTTAAAGATGTTAAGATTTTAATGAAAATGATAGAATTGAATTGGAATGGAATGTGAGCTTTATTTACACACACACACACACACACACACACACACACACACACACAGATATAAATTTTTTTTTAAGAATATAGTGTGTATTTTAAGAATGTACCAAGCAGAATTCGATTGGAAGTTATGTATTATATTGAATGCTATAATCTTAAAGGTATACATTGAAGCTTAAATAAGAGTTTGAATGGATAAAATTAAAAGATATAAAGCTGTCATACTCCAATTGGTAACTACAGGGAAAAATTTGTTTAATAAGAAAAGATAATATGAAATTGAAACAGGACAGACAAAAGTATAAATATAATGATTTGAATTGAGATGAGATAATTAAAATAAAGCTGAGAAAATTAAAAGATGGGAAAAACTATGTAGAAAATATAAAACGGTAATAAGATATGGAATAGAATATAAAAATGAGCATAAAATTGAGTTTTGTGTCTGTATGAAGAAGTGATAACCTGGGACCATGCTATTTTCAAAAAAGATGTTTTATTTGTATTTTGTTTTTGTGAAAACCCAAATAAAACTTAAAAAAAAAGGAGAGAATGCAGAATTTGGTAGTAGTAACTGTATAACCGAAAATCAGTGGCTGGAAGGTGTTAAATATTCTTGAAAAGGTTTCATGTTGTCCATGGATTATCACTAAACACTTCTTTGTTTCTGATGCACAAGTTTTTACACTGAAAATGCTAGGAGGAAGAAATAATTAATGGGGAGGCATGTAGAAGAACTTTAATTTAACCACCTCATTTCTACTGAAATAATACTCTCTTTTAAAGCTGCCATATGTTCTGTGGGACAATTTGCCAATGAAAACCTGCTCATACAATTTGTCTTTAAAATAATGAACATTAGATGCAAGAATATTCCACCATGTACAAATTTGTCTCCCTGTTTTTTTAAAAAAAAATCTTAATAAACTACTGCAGCTTTCCTCTGCAAAGTTTACTAAGAACCAGCTAAAATATTATGAAATAATTAAAGCAATGGTATGATTCTTACCTTTCTCTTATATTGAAAAAGAGATAAACAAAATGTTTCAGGCATGGGGAAGCAAAAGTACAAATAACTCATGCTTCCTTTCTAAAAATATTCTATGAAATTAGATTACTACATTGGCACATTACAACAAAATTCAAGATCTATAAAATCAGATCTATAAAAATTATCAGAAGACACTAACTACATATAGTTAGAAGAAGAAGAAATCCAAATAAACTGTTCCTTTTTCCTTCGTTACATGCTTTGAGATCTTAATATGCTTCAAAATAGAACCTGGATTATATAGGAAAAAAACAATTTATTTCCCCAGGATAGAGGATGCATTATTTTTTACTATTGTGTTCCAGTCCTTTATTTATGAGCTCAAGCACACTTCAGTCACACTAATATTTTGCAAAGTCTGCTAAAGATACTATTGAGTTTATCGTGATTATGTATCTATTTCAAAAACTATATCTCTATTTAGTTTCTTGTCAAAAGAGCAATAAAGAAATAACCCTAAGAAAAAACAATCATTAACTGAGGGGGAATGAAATGATGTGATGAAACAACAATTTCTTACCCAACAATTTGACTAACAGGGAGCTACAACCGCTACATGCATAATATATTAAGATAATTTAGTGCTGCTAAATTATTTGCAACCACTGCAAAAAATATAATACTGGTATGAAAACAAAGGGAGTATAAAGGACCAATTTTATTGTTATTTTAACTTATATTACTACAATAATGTAAATAGGTAGACATATCACTTAGGTAACAAGTAATATCACTATGTTCTACACAAGGACAGCTGATAGAATCACAGTGATATGACATAGCTTTCCCAAGTCATTTAAAAAAATGTATCTTTGGAATGTAATTCAGAAGTGGCATTGCACCCCAAGGGTTCTTTTATGTATGTGCTGTGCATGTACAAAAGAGATAGGGTTTACTCTGCACTGCCACAATACCCCTTTCATCTCTCTTTCTCCCATACTGATTCAATAGCTTAAAAAAGACAGGCAGTATGTGAGGTTCTGAATCTGGTCTGAGAAGTGTATGAAATGAAAATTTAATTACATTTTTACCATTTTTCTGAAATTTTTCTTTAAGCAAGATTACATAATAGTGCAAAAATGAGGAAAGTGAACCTAGCAAGTGACGCATGATATAGATAAATGGAGCTACATTTAATGTAGCAAACTACATTGTTTGTGAATATGTAAAAACGTACAACTTCATGTAAATCGATCAACCATATCTCTTTTATTAACTACTCTTTCAACTCATTAATGATTTTTTGCAGTCACCTAATTTCCCGCACCAGATCTTGACATATACACTGCATCAATATTAACATAAAGCCATCAACCAGTTTATTTTCAACCTTATTCTATATGTAAAAGCTATGTCAGAATTCTCTTTTTATGAAATAAGTTGTGATTCACATTCCACAAATACTTAAATACCACATTCTACACTAAGGCTGGGGTGGAATTATAGTGAGGAAAAAGACAGGAAAGAGCAGGAGCCAGGCTTTGTTTTTACTATCCTCTGAATTCTTACACTATTGAGGATAAGATATCACAAACCACACAAAGCATTCCTATTCTTTCAGCTTTCTCTCCAACCCAAGCCTCTCAATAATCTCCCTTTAATGTATCTCCCTTTATTTTACATCCACAAAAACAACCCTGTGAAGCTGACTGGTGCCAAGTTCCTCAGTAAGGTTCCACACGTTTCAGTCCTTATAAAATAATTCAACTTAATAATCAATAATTATTGAAATAAATAAAAACTGAAAAGAGTAATATGTTCTTTAGTCTTTGGCCTTTGACACATTTTCAGTATCAGATTTTACATTCTTAAATGTGAAACAATTATATTTTAGAGACTGTTTTGGATGGTAGTGAAGCTATTTTACTTTTTAATTCCTCATTTGAAATTACCTATTATCCATCAATGAAAATCAGAATTGCTAATAGGCAATCAGTTCTGAATAAGTAGTGCTAGCAAAATACAAGTCAGACAATTAAAAACCAGTCATAATATTATATTGCTATAGGACACAAATTTGCCTATATCTTAGAATTGACAGTGAAGATATCAAAGTGGTGTATAGTTTCTGACTTTTAGAATCAACCATCAGCAGTAAAGCAGGGGTGGGATTCTCCTGGTTTGGACTGGCTCAGGTGAACCCCTTGTTCCAATGATCAGCTGGATCCGAACCCGGTTCGCTCCGATGAGCATGTAGGCCCACCTGCCCATCCCTGCTATTTCCTGTGCTTTATGTCCTTTTGTTACAGCACAGCTGATTTGTGCAGCAGAGCAATTTGCCATGCCTCAGCTGTTTCCTTCAGTTGTAGTTGAAGCTCAGTATTAGCTTTTTAAAATGTGAAGCTCATGCACATGTGTGCAGAAAGCACACACTCACCAAACCGATTGTTACACCAATTGCATTGCACCCCTGCAGTAAAGGAACAAGCAGTCAGGAAACATGCTGCAGGGTGGAAGATACAAAGGCCTCAGAAAAGATATTCAGAGGCCAGGAAGTGTCTAATAACTACAAAGATCAGAATTGGGAATGCAATTGTATTCACCGTGACAGTCTATAGAAGTGAAAGATGAACGCTGAAGAAGCAGGACAGGAACAGTATTAATGTTTTGAACTTTCATGATGGAGAAGAAATGCCATGGTCAGTCAAGAAAGCAAGCCAATAGATCACTGAATGAGTCCACCAGAATTCTCACTAGACGTGTAAATATCCAGGCCCAAATTATCTTAATGTGGACATTTATGCAATAAACTAGCTCTCTGGGAAAAAGCTCTAATATTGGGAATGATGAAAGGAAAGAGAAGGTGTGGAAATCTAGCAACAAGGTTACATGGGAACAAGTACTCTGTTAAAAGGTCTGAAGACGAGATTAGGGACAGATTTTCCTAGAAGACAATCCAATGCCAAAAAAACCTCTATAAAATGATAAAACAAAGGAAACGTCTGTCAATCCAATACAAAGACAATTTACAAAACGGAACAGATTATTCAGACAGTTCCAGAAAGGGAATGTGAACTCTTTCATTTAAACTTCAAAATATTTTTCACTACTCTATTGAAAATATTTTGAAGCTTAAATGAAAAAATTCCTATTCTAATTATCAGAATCCAATATTCTAGTGGTGTTTCCAACTATGTAGATTTCTCGTAAGAACTTCCAGCCATTGGGCCATCAATCAAGAGTAATAGGCTATTTCTACAATCATAAGCACTGGCTTTGCTATGATCAACTCTTACTACAGAGAGAATAGTTTTTTTGTAACAATATTTTGAACATAATTCTCAGAGACAACAAACTAGTGCATAAGATCAGACAAAGATCAGGCAAAAATGAATTGTTTCTCTGTATAAAGGAATATACAAAAATATTCTGGATATTTATATAGATTGCTGTTGTTGCTAGAATAAAGCAAAAGAACAATTCTTAACTGAAATATATTTTCACTTTTCACAAAGAAATGAATCAATTTCTTTTAATTTGTAAAGGTTAAAGTCCAGTTCAATTACACATTTAAATTGCCCTGGCATCTGTGATGAAATTTATAAATCAAATTCAAAATATTTATCAAATGTTCAATTTCAGAAAAGCCAATTTGACTTTATTGTGTTAAGCAATGTCATTACACTGTACTGGCATAAATCACTTTATGCTCTTGGTATTGACCCTAAATCCAATGCTAGATTTTAATGGACCTACAACAAGATAATTTCTGATGCTCTATGCAGCAGCAATCTGATGGGCATTACCAAAGTCTATTGGGGCAAAAGGGATGTAGTATGAAAACTAAACTGCTGAGAGGGACATCTGCGTGCTTTCACCATTTTAATTTATTTCCAATGCTTCTAAGATAAAAAATAATTAGGAAATGATGATAGCAGTAACTGTCAGATCTTTCTATACAGCTCTCATGGAATTCTGTACTTTGCATCAGTAAACTATTTGAAATGCATCAAACAAACAGTCTTCTAAACATTATTCTATATAAAGAACATTAAAACAGTTAATCTTGACTAGGGATGTGTTTAGCAATGGTACACAACAGGATTCAAAGAACCATGGAAGAAAGGTCATTTCTGTAAACTCGGCTTGGAAACAAGATCTGATCTGATCCATAAGAGAGAAGTTAATGATCAAACAAAAAAGATTTTAAAATCCTATTGTATATAATTTGCTTAACTAAAAAAAGGGCAAGATGCATTTGTTGGATAGCCTTGGATTAATTTAAACTCTGTACAGATGACTAGATATCAATTGATATGTATTTTATTTCTATATAGGATTATGTGCATTTTTATAAAACACTTCATAGCAAGTTAATTTATGAGATCAGATACATGTTATATTGGCTAGGAATTCAGGGATTTGTAGTCAAACATCTGGAAATATCAGGCTGGCAAAGTTTTAAAGAGTAATACAATTTTATTACCACATTACAAAAGTGTTGCTGAACATTTATTTAATGACCAGCAACGTTATTTTTTTACATTGATTTCCAATATTAATCAAAGTGGAAATTAACAATTCTGTCATTTGAGGGGTAATAGTTTCTTTTGGAAAAAGAATAGCAGCTACATATCCTTTCATGTTCCATTACTTCTTTTATTAATGTAATTTGCCTTTCACTTCACTGTTATTTCCTTCATACAGTACACAATTACTCATCCAAACACACATACATGCAATCAGTCTTTTCAGACATTCATTGTATCTTAAGTAGGCTGGTATTCAGAATTCAGAAATACTCTGAACACTGTACTACATCTGTGCTACCTTCTTTCTTGTCACTTCATACTCAAATATGGAAGCTATGTAGTTATTTCAGATGAAATAATCATTTTTATAGTAGCAGCCTTCTGAACATGCTCTCTAAAGTGCTTTGTAAAATAATTCACTCTCTGCAGCACTGAAAAGACAATTAAGATAGTATATAAAGTATCTTAGCTCTGATACTGTCAGGAAGCTTCCTTATCAGTTTTCTTAAGGAACCTCACCCTAAGGCTTTGATATTAGTATTCACTGAATCTCAAATATTGGCATCAATTAAAAATGTACATTTAGTTTTGGGCTGAAAAAAAAAGGAATATTTTCATTCTTTTTTATGGATGCAAATTTCATGGAGATTTTGGAAATATCTGAATGGGTCTGCCTTTAATATATTTCAAGCATATATCCATCACTCTATTCACTTTCAGGATAATCAATTTTTTTTACAAAACACAGAAAGAGACTAAAAAAGGAAAGGGACTACAATAGAAAAGGCTCTTCTCTTGGAACTCACCAACTGAAATTCTTTAGCTAACAAAATCCAAAGTAATGAGTGGGGCAGGCTAATCCTATGAGAGTGAAATGGTTCCTCAGATATCGTGGACTCATGTCATAAAGTGCTTTAAAGATAATAACCAACATCTTGAATTGGACTCAGAAGCAAACCAGCAACCAGGGCAGCTTGTGTTAAGAGGAGTATCATATGTGTCATCCAATGGGCCTCCAGAACTGTCTGCACTGCTACATTCTGTACCAGTCATATCTTCCAAATACTCTTCAAGGGTAGCACCATGTAAAGTGTCAGGCAGTAATCCAACAGAGAGAAAATGAGAGTATGAGTGACTGAAGATAGAGGCTCACAGTCCAAGAAAGGCATAACAGGAGCACAACAGAAAGTTACATAAAAGGCTCTCCTAGTTGCAACTGCTCTATGAAAGCCATTCTCATTAGTTAATTACATAGCCCTTATTCACATTAATGATAACAATGTGGCAAGATTTTTGAAGGGGGCTTAAAAGCTTTCATCAAGGTTTTCTTTTTTTTCTTATCCACACTATTACTCACATGATCTTTTTTGGGTTCACTACTGCGTTAAAATCACCTACCAGACATATATTTTGAAACTCCATCTCTGTCAGTTTCCTATATACTTTACGGTAAAATCCCTCCTGTTTTTCATTTGGTGCATATATAACTCTAAGTAGCACTTTCTTATAATGTATTATTATTTCAAGCATTAGAATTCTGCCCTCCTCATCTGCATAAACCTGTTTAGATTGTAGATGTTTTCTAACATATACTGCTATCCCTCTTTTTTTTGTTGAGCCAAAGATACATATAGATTTCCCAATTTTGTTGATTCCAAAACTTTACTATAGTGTTTTTGTATGTGTGTTTCCTGAAGACATATGATGTCTGTGTTTTGTTCCTGTAGTTTAGTTAATATTTTTTTCCTTTTTGTTGGTGAATTTAAGCCATTGATGTTAATGGAGATTAGCTTAATTTCTTTGTCCATCCTACTTTTGGTATGTTACTTGTTAGCGTCTATTCATTCTTCTCTTTGTTGTCTTGTTCTTACGCCCTCTCTTTCTCGTCATTCAACTTCTTCCTGTTCCCTTATTATATTTCTCTTTCTTCTGATGGTTGTTCTTCCTGGCTTCTAGTCTCAACTTCTTTGCTGGCTTGATCTTCTACTGATACTACATAGAGGTCATAGAATTCTCTTGCTTTCTCTACACTATCTATTTTGAACTTCTTATCCTGCCACGATATCAGCACCCCTTCTGGGCCACCTAAATAAGATGTTATGTTTGTTCAATTGTGCCACCAGGAAATGATAGTTCTTTCTATACTCTCTTATTCTTCTTGGAATTTGTTTTAATGTCATGATTTCTTTTCCCTTAAAAACCAATGGCTCGTCTCTCGTTATTTTGTATATTTCGTCTCTTATGAGTCTCTTAGATAATCTTATATGGACCTCTCATGGCAGCTTAAAGCCTCTTGCATAGTTTCCTCTCCAGATCTCTTGTCCACTTTTTTGCAGTGCCTCCACCACTAGGTCTGACATTATTTTGGGTAGGTCTTCACTTCTATCTTCCGTCACATTTTGAATCTAAGAAAGAAGTCAGCTCTCTCCATCTCCAGATGGGAAATAACCTCTTCTAGCTTTCTATTTTCTCCCATCAATTTCTGCTCAATCATATTCAACTCCTTACCTGTCTGTTCAATCTTTGTCTCCACCACATTTACTTTCAATTCCATCTTGTCTATCGTCTTCTGAATTGTTCCCATTTTGTCATCTAATTTCCGTATTTCTGCCTCCATGTCTCCCATCTCACTTTTAAAATCTTCATGGTTTCTTGATATAGTTTCTTGTATCATATAATACAGTTTTAGGGTAAACTTTTTAAAAGGTAAGGTTTACATGTTATAATACAGGGTATTTTTCTTCCTAGGGTTTTCCTGCAAATGCTAGTCCTTGGTTGATCCATTTCCTACAATAGGAATTGAGTGATTGGCTTGTCCCCCAAGCCTGGTGTCATATGCTGAAAAAGAATAACTGTACCAATATCATGTAGCTGCTTTCATGCTTAAGGCAGGACTGGAGCTCACAGAACCCTGATTTCTATCTTGGTGCCTTAACTGCTAGACTAAACAGGCTCTCATACAGGGTGTAAGCCAAACATAATGCAGTACTGCAGGCTACTTTGGCTGACTGGCAGCTGCCAGCAGTTCGGCAGTTCAAGACTCACAGGCTCAAGGTTGATTCAGCATACCCATCCTTCTATGGTTGATAAAACTGAGGACCCAGATTGTTGGAGACAATATGCTAACTCTGTAAACCACTAGGAGAGGATTCTAAAGCACTGTGAAGTGGTATATAAGTCTAAGGGCTATTGCTATAAATTAAAATGCTACACTATTTATATAATGTGCATTCAAATGCTTTGTATTATTAATTTACATTCTTTCATTCTATTCCATCTTAAACTATTTCTACTTGCAAAGATTTTCTAACAGAAAACTTTTTTACATTGCTTATCTAATGTTTTCCTCTGAGCAGTGAATTATGCCAAAATCTTGATGCTCTAAGAATCACAGAACCAGTTTCACATAGTAGGGGAGAATTCAGAAGATTTCCATATACAGATGATCTACAATTGCTAAAATGGTAGAAGAGACAGCAAGGGCACTAGGAATTTGAAAACGCATAGAATAAAGTCCAATTGAGTGATCATGGTATTACATAGAAGAGAACTATTCCCCACTGAATTAAAATTGTAAGGGGTGATTTATTTCTTTATTTTCCTACTGTTTACCAAACTTTTAATAACGTGTGATATAACTCTTTTGTCACTTAAAATTTTTCACATTCAGACTAGCCTACTAGACCAGTGTTCTCAAAGTGGTCACTAATGATCTCAAGGATTCATTGGATTATCCATTGTTGTTATTGTTATTTCCAATACTATTAAATATTTGAAAGTTGATGAATAATCTAAAACTTCATAAATGGGTTGATGAGCTAAACAGTTTGGGAACCCCTAGCATATACATGGCTTATACTGAGTTCATCATAGAGGTATCTGTAGCTTGTCTCATATGGTTAGACCATAACAATTTTAATCTGTGATATCAGAGGATTTAGGAAAGCTGTTGTAACTAATTTTTCTTCTGTTCAGTAATACAAAGGTTTTTAATTCCTACCCAAGATATTATTAGAGAGGCCTTATTTAATATCATCCATATTTCTCCAAGGAAGGACAGGATGCTACCTGACTCTGCGGTTTCTTCCCCAAACCCTCAAAACTTTAACCTTAGACTGTCTACTATTGACCTCACCCCTTTCCTAAGAGGTCTGTAGGGGGTGTGCATAAGCGCACAAACGTGCCTACCATCCCTGTACTATTGTTTTTTTATATGTATCCATTTTATGTATTCATAACTATGTTTATACTTATACCTGTTATCTTATAATCGCTTGACAAAATAAAATAAATAAATAAAAAATAAATAAATTTGGAGGTTTCCCTGCAAATCTTGATCAACTGAGCCACTTGATGACCAGGCTGTCAAGTACTGTTTAGTATTTGCCAATTGGTCTTGCTGCATGGCTTCAGGAAGAATCTGGTGTGAGATGGCACTACTGTCAGCCATCTTGGATCCCTTCAGAGCCTTGTTAAATTCTTTATCCAGGGCCTACTTTCTGCACTTGGCCTGTCTTTCCTCTGCCCTAGAAGATTTTTTAGCGGCTAGGGCCCTGGCTCTAATTCTGGCTGCTACCTCTAAACCAGCAGACCTGGGGTTGACTGAGCCTTTGGCAGCTTTCTCTCAAGTCTGCTGAGGTGCTGACAATTCCTGATCATCTCCCCTGGCCGCCATCTTGGGCATGCCAAAAGCAACTGTCAGTGACAGAGAGAATTTTTTTTAAAAAAATAAAATGAAATAATTTAAGCCTAGGGCTAGCTGCGATGACTAGGTGTTGCGGTAATTCCCTGTTAGGAGAATGAGCGCATACAGGGAGACGTATTTGAGAGTAGTGTTTGAATAATACACATACAGCACACTGATACACTGTACAGTAAATGTAGGTTTTTATTTCCAGAAACATTAAGCAAAGTCCAAACAAGCAATCCAAAATCATTCACAGGTAAATCAGTCAGATTTTCAATCCAGGGATAATCCAAATATCAAAGTCCAGTGTCAAAAACAGTTCAGTAACAGACTTACATTAAATCCAGTAATATCAGTCAATTAGAAGAAATGGAGGAACAGCAACACTTTCCAACAGAAGGAAACAGAGATACTCACTCAGACACACTCTCTTCTGATACTAAGACTAAGACAAACCAGGTTTCTGGCTCCATTTTATGGCCGTTTGAGAAACCACACCTAATTACAGTTTTGCATTTTCTTAAAGATACAGTTTTAAAATGTTTATCCTGGTTTATATATTTCTAACCCAAATAGCTGTTAGGTGACTCATATTCCTAACATTTTCCTCTTTTGGGTAAGACATATATACAACCTTACATTCTTAGTTCATAATCTTCACAGCTAGCTTTATGCTTTATGGAGCCTTGGGCCTTTGTAAAATGATCTGCTATATTGTTTTCTGACATACAGTATTCTAGCTTAATCATCTTACTTTGCACACATTGTCTCACATTATCTTAAATCTGTGTGTTTAGTTTTTGTTTTAACAGCAATATTTGAAACCATCTGTATTGCTGATTGATTATCTTCGTAAACAACAATAGGATCTTTTACACCAATTCCCATATCAATCAATAATTGTTTATACAAAACTAAATCTGTACATAATAAAGACAAACATGAGAATTCAGCCTCCATTGTTGACAAACTTAGATGTTTCTGTTGAATAAATCTCCATCCAATCAATACTTTTCCCAATAATACCGCAGTACCCGATGTAGATTTTCGTGTATTTATGTCTGTAGCAAAACTTGCATCAGCATATGCAGTCAAATTCAGTTCATCTTTTGGCTCCAAATACAATGCATAGTGCATTGTTTGTTTCAGATATCTTAACACACGTTTAGCAGCTTGCCAGTGCCTTTCAATTGGCTCAGCGTTAAATCTCGCTAATTGATTAACACTGTATGTGATATCTGGCCTTGACCAATTATTGAGATAAGACAAACTACCAATCAAGGACTGATAAATATTCTTATCAAAAACAGGACTTTGTACAACACTATGGCTAAACTCCTGGCTCATTGGTGTCTTAGCTGGTTTACAAAGTTCCATTTAATAACTTTTTAGTAATTGGTTAATTTTATCTTCCTGTGAGATCTTGTATCCTCCTGAAGCTGTCCACAGCTTCAGCAGGCAAATGAGACCAAGAAGCTGGTAATTATCTCAGCACTGCTCCCCAAGTGAGGTAGTTTAAAAGGACAGAAAGAAAAAACTGGACATTTTAAAAACTGCAACAAGTCCTGATGGATCAGTGACTTGTGAGTCTTTGTGCTGGCTGCACCACAATTAACCAGGGCAGATTTAAATGTCTTGCAGCTGCCACTGTGCTCTGGTGACTGGTAAAGGGGGTCTGGATCTAATATTCAGGTGATAAACCCCCAAAACAAGGTCAATCCAAACCAAAATGCAGGAGTTGCCCCAAAGAGACAGTTGTAAATAAAACTGGCAGTCTGAAATGCCTTGCAGTTGCCGCAACTTTCAGAAATCAAAGGCAAACATTCGAAGACAGATTGAAGTATCGGCACTGACTCCAGACCCAGCCCGGGCTCTCTGGAGCACTCTCCATTCTCAATCCAATCAACAACAACAACAAAAACCAGTTAACCAGCAAAAACCAAGCCAAATTTTAAAGAATATAATTAAAAGGTGCAAAAGGAAAAAAGGCGCGAAAAACAAAAAGTGGCTGAAACAGCAAAGCCAGACAGTGTCAAACCTTTCACCTAATTCAAATGAAGAAAAGAATCCAGGGAGTAGAAATATTCTTCAACAAATTTCAACAATTCAGAGCCCTTTTAGGGTGGTCTGAACAAGCTGAGACTGAGTGAAGTACTGGGGATTGTTACCAGGGGGTGTCCTCAGAATTTAACTCAGTCTGTAGAGCAACAAGGCTAGAGACTACCCAGCCTGGATTCTCCCTTCGGCTCAATGGAGAAGAAAACAATTCTCCTTCACTGACAATATCCAAATTGTGGAGTTTTACATAATCTTGGGGTAGACAAATAAGAGTCTTCCATATGAAGTACATTGTTAAAATATAGAATGAAGCTACCAACCTGGAGTGTTGTAAAAATAGATTTTACAAATTCACGGTAAAGGAGGCTATTATTGGCTATATGTTCTCTCTGGGATCAGATACAACCTGTCTCTGATTAGGAATAACTGGAAGACAACAACTAGCTAACCATTTTTCTCCTGTCTTATTATAAGAGTCCAAAAATTTCTGGCTCACTATTATAACAAAGAGAATGATTTAATCCAGCAAGCATAATATATGTTTCATTTCTTTGTTCTGCCAGGCTTCTGAATGCTACCTTGAACTAGCTGAGAGCTCCAAAGGAGAAAAAATAATGAAGTGAAGTCTAGATTAGTGTTTCTCAACCACAACAACTTAAGATGTCTGGACTTCAACTCCCAGAATTCCCCAGCTAGCAAGCCAGGAGTTTGAAATCCAAAGTTGCTAAGGTTGAGAAACACTGGTTTAGATCAGAGCCAAAAAAGAATCAAAATCTTGAAGAACACAAGTCAGAACTTCGTACTTACATTTCTCTCAATAGTTACATTGAAGCTTTAAAATAAGATGGCAGGATTTGATAGTCGTAGTCTGATGATGCCTCCAAGTCCAGAAAGGCTGAGGATTCTTCCTGCCATATTAGCAGTAGCCTCAGCTTGAAAAAGAAGCTCCTGAACATGGAATTATAACAAAGGCTTTTCCCTAATGACTGAAAATATTCATCACTAATGGAATGGATTGAACTTTTTGCTTCTTCTATTATATGTTCTATTAATGATGCAAAACTAAATTAAAGAATCCCCAATGAAGGTACTAAGGACCTGACTGCAAATTAAAATGTTCTCTTCATTTTCTCAATTCTGAACAATTAAAAAGTGTTTCTCATAAAATAAGGCCGGGTCTTATTTTTTTTTAGCCCGAAAAAATGGCTAGGCTGTCTTTTTGAGGATGTCTTAATTTCTCCCTCACCAACATGCAGCCTGGTGGTGGTGTGTGTGCGTGTGTATTTATAGCCTTATCAATGAATGACCGTGTTCCTGCGATACCCACGCAGCCAACCACTTCCCACCCTGTGCATTGTGCCAGCTCAGCCTGTGCAGTTAGTTCTTGGTCCAGTGCGTTGGCAAAACTGCAGAGCTCCATTAAGCACCAAATTTGGCGTACCATGCTCAAGCTCAGATCAAGCTGCAGTGCTCGGAACCGTTACTCAGGAGGCTGCTTTCTTAACCTGCCCTGCTTCAGAAGAGCGGGGGTGGAGACTGCTGGGTCACTTAGAGGCCCCTGGCCCCAGCAATGCCCAGCTTCCTGCTGCTACATGAGAGACAAAGGCAAGCAGGCCGCCTTTCTGGCGCTACCGCCTTTCTGGCACTCTGCCAGCTCCTCTTCCCTGAGCGCGAACATCAGCTGGCTGTTCGTGAGCCGATTTTGTTCTACCCTCCCTAACCTCCTTGCTCTGCCTCCTGGGATTTTCCCAAGTCTCTCAGCCAGACCTTTCCAAAAGAATGTAGTTGTGTCATTCAGGTGCAGTGGTCATGACCAACCTACCCAGACTTCTTCCCTCAACAAGTTCTCTTTGGGAGTCCAGGGCTTGTTTTCCAACCCACAGACTCCAAGCTCACAACAGGGAATGGGACCACCAAGGGCCCAGGCAACCCTGTCACGCTTCAGGAGCTCCCAGAGATGCACAGAATACAGACTCTCTGCTTACAGAGCCATCACGGAAGTATACACAATGGTGCCTGCAGGTGCCTGGAAGGCCAAAAGCACAGCCCAAGTAGGGGCTACGCATTGTTGCCAGGGCCCAGCAAAGCTGGAATCCGCTGCCTGCCACATGAACCCCAATGAGCAGCCTAGCCTGTGCTCAGGAGAAAAGGAGCTGGTGGAACACAGCTTCTCTTCCCCCGAGTGTGGGCAAGGCTGATCATTGGGGTTTGCACAACGGGCGGCAGATTCCGGCTCTGCTGGGTGCTGGGGCGAAAGTGTGCAGGCCCTGCTTGGGCACCGCTGGGCTCTTTCAGCCTGTAAGACGCAGCCAGCAAGAGGAGGTGCCGCTGCCGTGTAAGGAAAGAGTGGCTGGTGGTAGTGCTGGAAGCCAGGCTGAGTGGGGCAAGTGAGCTTGCGGTCCCCAAGAGGAGCGGGCCATATGGGCTGGGCTGGGCTGCCGCTGCGCCCGCTCATGCCCAGAGTGGAGTGTTGGTCAAAGGGCGGCATGCCAGCAGCAGGGTGGGCGCCTCGCTCTTCTGCAGTCCTACCAGAGGCATCTTTGCTGAGCCCTGCTCTGGCTGCCCGAGGGGACGTGGATGGAGCCTATTTTAAAGTCAGCTTCTGCGCCCTTGCCATCGCTGTGGCAGGGGAGTGAGGAGCCAGTGCCCTTTGGGCAGATGGGAAAGTGGAAGCATCTGCCTCTTGGTGCGGCCTGTCTTTCTTATGCAAGAGCCTCTGGCAGCAAAGGTACTTGGCTCTCTGTGCTCCACCATGATAGGCCTTTAGGAGAGGCTGGTGGCAAGGCATGACTACCCACAGGGCGCTCCTAACAGCAAGTTCCCCCCCACCCTTCCCCCATTTTGCATGTTTTAAAATAGGCCTAAATTTGGGGGAAGGGACTTAATTTAACCTTATGCCTAGAAAGCAAACTGGAAATTCCTGTTGGTGGGGTGCATTGTTGGAGAAACACAGTATAAAAAATGCAACATAAAATAAATACCTCTAGAGATAGGAAAAAGACATAGGACTTTTGAATTCATACTAAATTTAGCAACAAAAATAGACTGGTTAGTAAAAGGTCATTGGTTCTCACCTGATACGACCTTTCTCTTTAGGTGGATACAGCAGTCAGGATTGGGTGATCAATCTCCGCTAGCTGATTGGACTGAGTCTGTCAAAACTCTGAGGACACTCCCTCTGTTGCTAGGGATATCCCAGAAATTGGAGAAGGAATAGTGACAGACTGATGTGTTGTCCTATAATCATAACATATACCATTAGGTTCGGATCGTACCAATGATGGGTGGGACTGAATGCTATCTCCACCCAAAGAGAAAGGTCATATCAGGTGAGAACCAACAACCCTTCTCCACTGTGGAGGAGATAGCATTCAGGATTGGGACATACCAAAACAGGCTGTCCTATGGGTGGGCCTAGTGCAGTCCAAACCCCCTATCCAGGATGGACCTTTTTCAGAACCCTCCGTCCAAAAGCTGCCTCAGCAGAAGCAAAAGAGTCCAGCTTATAGTGTCTGATGAATGGAGAAGGTGAGGCCCAGGTAACCGCCCTGCAAACCTCCTCCAGAGAGGCCTGGGTGGCCCATGCTGTCAATGTGGCTGCACTTCTCGTTGAGTGTGCTGTTATCCTTGGAGGAATTGCAAGTCTCTGTGTTTGGTAGGCTTTGGATATGTACAGTCTTCTCCATCTCCCCACAGCCGTTGGAGTCACCTTGCAGCCCACAGTGGAAGGTTGAAAGGAAATAAAGAGGGATTCAGACCTCCTGAAAGACAATGTCCTCTTAATATAAATCCTCAGGGCCCTCCGAACGTCCAGAGTATGCCATCTTCTTTCTAACGTGTGCACAGGATGCGGGCAAAAGTCAGGTAAGATTAGTTCCTGAGCTCTGTGGAACCACGAGTTCACCTTTGGCATGAATGAAGGGTCTTCTAGTCTTAACACCACTCGGTTGGTGTGAAACACTCAAACACTGTCAGCCTTATTCCTGACAGACAAGGCTGCCAAGTCCAAAATCCTTCTGGCAGAGGTGACTGCTACCAGAAAGGCCACCTTACAAGACAAAAACTGGAATGGAATGGACCTCAGTGGTTCAAATGGGGCCTCAGTCAGCAACTGCAGAACTTTAGAGAGGTCCCATGTCAGATATTGATGAACCACTGGAGGCCTCAGGTTTGTAGCACCCTTCAGAAATCTGCAGACTGTGGGATATCTAGACAAAGATTCTACTCCCCCCAAAGACAGAATAGAGGACAAGGCTGCAACCTGCCTCCACAGAGTGTTAGGTGAAAGTCCCTTGTCTAGACCCTCTTGGAGGAAGTCCAACACCTGGGCAATTGAGGCCCCAGAAGGGTCAATGTCATACTTACAACACCATTCGCTGAAAGCCTTCCAGGTTGCATTGTAGATGCGGTTGGTAGAGGGTCTCCTGGAGGCCTGGATAGTTCTTATTACTCTGGAAGAATAATTGTCCCAGATCAGAGATTCCCGCTCAATCTACAGGTGGCCAGCTGAAGCCACTGGGGCTCTGGATGCAATACTGGCCCCTGGCTGAGCGACACTCTGTCCTCCGGTATCCTCCAAGGTCTGGAGATAGCAAGATTTACTAAATCAGCAAACCATGGCCTCCTGGGCCAGTGAGGGGCTACAAGGACAAGCTCTGCTCTTTCCACCAACAGTTTCTGGATGACTCTTGGGATCGGGGCAGAGGGGGAAAGGCATAAAGTAGTTCCTGTAGCCAACGGCTGAGTAAAGCATTCATTCCCTCTGCCCCCGGAACTGCAACCCTGGAGTAAAACCTCGGGAATTGCGTGTTGTCCTGAGAAGCAAAGAGATCCACTGCTGGCCTTCCGAAGCACTCCAACAGCTCCTGAAACAGATCAGGGTGCAAACGCCACTCTGCATGATCAATGGTGGCTCTGCTAAGCCAGTCAGCCTCAACATTGGCCACACCTGCAATGTGCTCAGCTCTGAGCAATACCTGGTGTCACTTAGCCCATAGGCAGAGCTGTTCTGCCTCCAGCATCAGGGGCTATGAATGAGTCCCTCCTTGACGGTTAATGTGTGCCTTGGTTGACACATTGTCCATCAAGACCAGAATGTCCTTATCTGAGACACCCTCCTTTAAATTTCTCAGGGCCAGATGGACCACCCGAATTAGCCCAGCTAATTAATGTTGTGGTCCAAATCTGCCTGGACCACCCTGGATTAGCCCTGGACTACCCTGGATTGAATATGGGCTCCCCAGCCATAAAGACTGGCATCCATGGTTAGCACTAACCTGTCAGGTTCCTTGAATAAGAGTCCCATAAAAAGCGTTTCAGATGACTACCATCATAAAGATTTAAGGACCAATGGAGGTAATCTGACCTGTAAGAGGGAACAACTCCTACCTGTCTTCTGATAAGGGAGAAGAAACCATTGGAGCACCCTGGCATGCAGTCTTGGCCAGGGCACAATATTAATACAAGATATAATTTTCCCCAGGAGTTTGGAAAGTGTAGCTAGGGAAACCCTAGATCTCGATTTATCTGTCCAATTAACTCCCTGATACTTTCCTGATGTTCTTGGGACAGACATACCTTGCAGGAAAGGGTATCAATTATCTCTCAGATGTAGCAATGTATTGGTGGGAGAGAAGTGGCTTTTGGCCTAGTTGACAGAGAAGCCATGCTCTTGGAGCACCTGAATGGTGATTTCCAAATCCTCAGTTGCCCTAGATGGGGAAGATGACTGGACCAGTATGTCATCAAGATAACACCGGACTCTAAGGTGGGCTGCCAGAGCTGCCAACAGCTTAGTAAATGATCTGGGAGCTGAGGAAAGTCCAAAGGGCAGAGCCCTGTATTGGTAGTGCCTCCCATTGTAGCAGAACCTGAAGAATTGTCGATGGGAAGGGATAATAAGGACATGGAGGTAGGCCTCCATTAAATCAATGGAGGTAAGGAAGTCCTCCTCCCTAATTCCCTCCAGGATGGACTGGAGTGAATGCATCTTGAACCTGCCTGCATTTCACCTGGTGGTTAAGATGCATCAAATCTAGAATTGCCTTCCATCCCCCCCAGGCTTTGGGGATTACAAACAAAATGGAATAAAATCCCATGCCCTGTTGACCCTCAGGCACCAGCTGAATAGCCTGAATTTCCAGTAGGCGCTGAATAGCTGTTTCCATAAGGGCATTTCTCTCTGCATTCTGAGACAGGGCAACAAATAAAAAACCTCAGGGGGATAGAGAGGCCTGAGCGGACTATCTCCAGGACCCAGGCATCAGTGGTTACTTCTTCCCAACATCTGGCAAACAAGGCCAGACATCCCCCAATGGGAGGGTTGACATCCATTTTATCTGGGGGGTTGGAAGGGACGACCCCCAGACCCTCAAAGGGGCCACTTATCTGTAAAAGGGCGATTTCTACCTTTTCTATCCTGGTTTCGTTCCTGCCTGGGAACGAAAGGCCTCGGGAGTCTAGGGAATCCCTCTCCTGCTTCAGGGGTCCTGTAATAGGAAAGTCTGACATAGGGTGTTGATCTGAATTCACCCTTTCTGGACCTGGATGACAAGACCTTCCCTTTGTCCTTGGAGTCCACCAGGACCTTGTCCAGAGCCTCTCCAAATAATTTATCCCCTTTAAAGGGGGCAGTGGCCAACCTCCACTTATGCCTCATATCAGCCTGCCATTGCTTTAGCCAGAGCAGGCAACGAGAGGTCACAGTTCCCCCTACTGCCCTAGATGCAAATCTGGCAGCACTGAGTGTGGAATTAGCTGAAAATTCCACTGCTGCCAATAGTTTGTTCACATTTCGTGAGATCTGACATCATTCTCTTGCAGCTCCTAGAGCCAGATGAGAGAGGCCCTATTAAAGAAAGATGCAGCCGTGGAAGACTTCACTGCCCATGCTGCTGACAGGTGTGTTCTTTGTGACGTTTGCTCAGCCTTCTTGTCCTCAGTTTTCAGCGAGTCCTCAGACTTCCCAGGGATGTCAGTATTGGCTTGCAGGTTCATAACTGGGGCGTCGACAGCAGGCACTTCCAGGTCCTTGGAGAGATCGCCTCCCACATTAAACAGTTTCTTGTCCAGGGAGGAAGGGCTTGGATCTGACCTGAGGGATGACCATGCCCCCTACAGACCTCTTAGGAAAGGGGTGAGGTCAATAGTAGACAGTCTAAAGTTAAAGTTTTGGGGGTTAGTTATTTAGATCAGACCGAAGATGATGTAGTTCTAGGTTTTCTAGGTCTAGAATTTCAAGTCTGGTGGCATAAGGTATTCTGCAACGAGTAGAAGAGTAGTCTGTCTCAAGACAGCTGACACCCCTTGCCTCACTGCCTCATTTATCATAACCGGCATATTAATTTGGAACTCAAGTTCCTGCTCCCTGACTGGTCTAATCCCAGATAACATGGGTGTAAATGTGGCTGCTTGAGTCATTCTGTGTCTCTGATCAGTAACTGTCAGTTACTCTGTTGCTGGGTAGAAAGAGAAAAAAAATTCTGATCTCTTAAGCCTCAATAGATTCCTGCTGCTCTTCAGTTCCCCCTGTGGCTGCTTCTGTTACTGCACTCCTGTCAGTTTGCAGCTGCCTCTCTTCTCTCAACAACAGCAATTCCTCATTTGGGTGGGAAACTATACTGGAAGCCATTTCTTCAGCAATTTGGGTTGCTTCTTTCCCTAGAGCCCATAACTTATCCAGAGCCTTGTCTCTGTGGCGCTCATCCCTCTCTGCTGCCTTGGAGCCCTTTCAGGTTCCTGCAGCCTTGTCCTTTGGTTTGGGGCTGTAATACGAGGCCATCTGATCTGGGGCTGCTGGGCTTAGAGACCGTGACAGCCTGCAGGCCGTCTCCTCAACTCTCCTGACAGCGCAGTTAGCATTTTGCGATTCAGCCATTTTTAACTCCGACACTGTTATGCCGGAGTTACCACCAAATACTCTGCAGACTTTCCTGTCAATTTTCTATCTAAATCTACTCTCCTTACCTGCCTGTCATTCTGCTGTTCTTCGCTGCAGTCTTCTGCCCCTTTTAATGCTACCGCGGTTAATTTTGCCATCTGCAACGGCTGTTTGAAGCCACTGAGAGCCTCACCAAGCCAAAGTGTGGGGAAGTGGTGTGGATGGTGTTTCAACACACCTCCTGCAACAGTACCTCAGTACGTTGTAGATCAGCCCTGGGCCAAAGCCCCAAGCACGCTGCCTTTGACAGCTGTCAAAATGGTAGACCGGTTCCTTTTTGCGATAGTATTCAGGATTGCTGATTTTCCCCCCCTATTTTCTGAATTAATTAAGATTTTTGGATTTTACTAGGAGAAGAAATTAACACATCGTCCAGCTAGCTAACTGAGTCAATTTCTAGGAGGACCTTAGCAACAGGGGGAGTGTCCTCAGAGTTTTGACAGACTCAATCCAATCAGCAAGCGGAGACTGATCACCCAATCCTGAATGCTATCTCCACCACAATGGAGAACAAAATGGTTGTTATGTAAAAAGAGTTGTGGTGGCGCAGTGATTAGAATATAGCATTGCAGGCTAAGTCTGCTGATTGTCAAGAGTTTGATTTTGAGCAGCTCAAGGTGGCTCAGCGTTCCATCCTTCTGAGCTCTGTAAAATGAGGACCCAGATTGTTGTGTGCAATATGCTGACTTTGCAAACTGCTTAGAGCGGGCTGTAAAATACTACGAAGTGGTATATGAGTCTAAGTGCTAATTACTATGTGATATTACTCCCCTTCTTCTTGTGATTCACTGTTATTTATATAGAAGAAGAACCTAACTACTAGGATTAAAATGTATATAGATATCTATTTCTCTCCAGTAAGATATTCTTATACAATATCACAGAAAATGGCCACTAAAGGTTCATGATAATTACCAATCAAGCTTAGCAAGTATAGACTAATTTGAACATGTCATGAACAGGTTGTAAAATATTGATCAAAGGGTCAAATAAATCAGGATATTTTACTGACACAGCAAGCAGACATAAAAACTCTTAAGTAAAAAAGAATGAAGCTAACTTGAGTTACATAATAACTATTACTATATCTATGTTTCTTTGTCCTCAGAGTTTTCTTAATTTTGAATAGTTTTGCTTCTATAAACATCTGAAGTATAATGCTTTTTAAAAAAACTTACCTTAAGGTGAAATGTGTTCTTTATGATAAAAATGACTTTCAGAAGACTTTATCACATCTAAGACAGATATGGGAATAAGGTCTAAGGTATGATGTGGGCAAACATTGAATTCTATTCTAAGCAGAATTGAGTAATTTGCAACCCTTGTTTTCACTTTACCCAACTTGTATGCAAATGTCAAGTATTTTGTAATCAACCAAATGAAGCCTCTGGCAAAAGTTATTGGTCTTTTCCCTGTCAGAGGTTATCCAGAAGAAAAAGACAAAGTATAGGGATGCCAGGCAAAGTGGGGGGAAAAAAGATCAGATAGAAAAGTTTCTGCTCCACTTCAGTCCTAACCCCCTTCAGCATACAGCTCTTCTCCAACAGATTAGTTTAATGAAAAGGTTATTTGTGCCTGCTATAAATTCCATCACTTTGATTACCCCAAAACTAACTGGTTGATTCCTTAAAATTACTAGAACCAAAGTTATTTATTATTATATCTGTCTCCAATTCAATGGATAGCTTTTAACAAATTATTTTTGCCCAGCCAATCTTTTTGAATATATTATTAAACAAAAACAAAATGTAAAAAGTGATGCTATTTATGTAATTACTCACCAAGCACATCTAAATTATATCAAAGTAACCAGAATAACTTTACAATCCCCAAGGCATGTCATAACTTTTGAGCACCTAATGTTTGGAAATTAAAAGTTGAAAAATTTGCCCTTACAAGTACAACTAAGATGTGTACACAGGAGACATTTTTGATTTTGGCTAGTTTTTTCACAACTGTTATGGTATCTGGCACCTCTTTTTTCAACATTAGTATCACCTGGAATTAAGTAAACATCTTAATTGCCAGTGAAGGGCATTCTGCTCTCAAACTATTTTTTTTCTGAATGAAAATTTATCCATCTTGTATTATACTACAATTATCAATAATATTATTTTAAGTAGAAATATATGTTATCTATTTTGTATTATTACTCAAAAGCAGTTGGGTTTTTTATTTCTTTTATTCTGTTATAGTAATTCTCATTTATTTCTCCCTTCCTGATTCACATAGTTTTTTACTGTGTTTAACCAAAATAATATCCATCCCAAAATACATATTGTGATACAATTAGTGATGCACAAACAACTCTTTTTAATGCTACCTCAATGAATACATTTACTTTAACAACTATTCTCTTAATAAGTCATTTTGTGGGAGTTCATTGTTATCGTTTTCTTTTTACAAACATGGATGCAGTCCATAAGAGACTCTTCACTATGATTAATAGGCTTCCATTGGGTATACAAAAAATTTCCCAGTCTGGTTCCCTTGAGAATGCCCCAGAGCCTGGATTTCTAGGCAAAGCTAGATTAAAAGAGGAGGAGCAATAGCTATAGTCCACCTACCTCACAGCCATCAATTACATACAATGATAAATCAATGTTTTCAGTCAGAACAAAGACTAGTGTGGCAAGCAAACAAGAGCAGTCACAGCAAATTGTTTTGAAGCAGAATATAACTTTCAAAAGGGACAATGGAACTAGCAAAGATACTGGCAATATCATGATAATGTGCTGCTATTTCATGAAAAATTAGGCACAACACACCCAATTACTTCTGAATGAAATTAAACAGAAGTCAGCAAAAAAAGAAAATGAGAGAGTAGTTGCTTCTTTTTTCCAACTCTCCTCTTTGCTTTGTTGTTAAATCAAAGCAACTAGGAGGAAAAAAATCTTTATGTTTTTAAAAATTGTAAGGGAAAGTGTGGGATTATGGTCTAACAGATGTTGCTCCAAAAAAGAAATCAGAGATGAAATTATAGTTTAAAAACATCCGTAAGCCACAAATTTGACACTTCCATTGTAAATAGTATTAGCAATTTAACAATTTTTTCCAAATAATTTGGATACAATCTCAGGTATAATTGTAAGCTGTTACATGAAGAAACATACATTTAATTTACATTACTTCAGAGTCTCCCATTAATTAACAGGCAATGTACTTTAATTAATTTTTAAGAAATTATTTAAATTTCACTTCATTCCCCTCAAATCCTTGCAAATTTTAAGGTTGCAGAGAACCTCAGCGGCATAAGGCGGCAAGATAAGAAATTTAATAGCTCTTCTCCTATTTAAGCAATGACCAATTATTCTTGAGGGGGCTCATTTGCCCATTTCATAATCTGTGAGAAGATTTGAAATGTCATAAACTGAAGAATGATCATAACTGTGGAGAAAGTGTATGGGAATTATGGCAAAAATAATTTCTTGTTATACAGTTTTCCTGGCAATGCTAACTTCTACACTGCCTCAAGGCAGCATGAAAAAGCATTCCCTGTTAAATTTCTGTTGCAAACTGAGAAGCATGGGAGAAATTGCTAGGCATTCTCAGAAATACTTAGATTTCTGGAAGTGTTTTCAGAGGAAAATGTTTGATCTCCAAGAGAAGACAAATGGAATGCCATCATTTTAGACTTTCAAGAAGAGATTGGACTGCCATTTGTCAGAAATGGTATAGGGTTTCCCACTTGGCCAGGGGGTGTTGGACCTACAAGATCCCTTCCAACTCTGATTACCTGTTATCTGTTATTCTCAACCTATTCAGAGTTCTCCAAGTAGTATAAGGGAGGTCATATTCTTTAGCCATACCCTCCTTTTAATGTTATTCCTTGCTTGCAGGTCTCCTTCCTCCATCTTTTAATTCAATTTTGGTCTTGTTTACCCTTAAGAATGTTTGTTCTCACTATAAAGCTATTCCTAGATTTGAGTTGGCAGCTTGGGGCATATGTTCATTCAGAGCATATTGAGGATCATTCTCTTGATTAATTCTCTTGGCATCTACTCCTACTTCTCTCCTTATATTAGATAGGGCAATGCTAGTGAGATACTTTCTCTATTGGTTTAGGTTTGAGACAACCTGTCACTAAGGGTACTGCTTCACTGACAGCAATATCAACTCGTTTCTCTTGTGTAATGCGCCCCAAACTGGAACAGCATACTTTGTTGCAGAGATGCTCAAGGCCAAAGCTGAAGTGTGCAACAAAAATGGTTGAGCTTCCCATGTGTAGTTTATCAATTTCTTGATTATATTGTTCCTTGAACTAACTTTAGCCTTAGAGTTCATGCAATGCTATTTAAAATAAGAGCCTGTTGAGTGTCTTGCCAAGACACTTGGATGTTGGACAGTGCTGTAGGCGATTCCCTTGCCATATAACTGTGATGGCGAGCCTATGCCACGTGTGCCAGAAATGGCATGCAGAGCCATCTCTCCAGGCATGCCAGCCATCACCCATTGCTCTTCCAGCTGGTCTTCACACACACAGTCATGCCGGAAACTGGAAGAGCAGATCCCCGGAGTGCATGCGTGCAACGGCCAGCTGGTCTTCGTGCACATGGGAACATGGAAACCAGAAGAACCTAGAGCATATGTGCTCACTGGCCAGCTAGTCTTTGAGCGTACATGTGTGTTAGAAACTGGAAGACCAGGTGGCTAGCGTGTGTGGCGCTCCTGCACCTGCATGTTGGAGACCTGCTCTTCCGGTTTCCAATGTGCATGCATGCTCCTGTTTCAGCACTTAGCCACCGCTGCCATATAATATCCAACTTTTCCTTTGTGTTTTGATTTTGGAGGTGGAAAGCACACACTTGGATCTTTTTTGGATTAGGCTTTAACTTCAAGTGTTATTTTATTTATTTTATTTCTATTTATTTGTCAAGCATGTATTAGATAACAAATATAATTAGAATATTATGATTACATGAAATGGGCATGAATAAAGGGAGACATTAGGACAGGGATGATAGGCACATTGGTGTGCTTATTCATACCCCTTACAGACCTCTTAGGAATGGGGTGAGTCAACAGCAGACAGCCTAAGGTTAAAGTTTGGGGAGTTTGGGGAAGAAACCACAGAGTCAGGTAGTGCATTCCAGGCATTGACAACTCTGTTGCTGAAGTTGTATTTTCTTCCATCAAGTTTGGAGCTGTTTATTTTAAGTTTATTTTAATTTTGTGCTCATGTATTGTTGTGACTGAAGCTGAAGTAGTCATTGTCAGGTAGAACATTGTACCAGATAATTTTGTGTACTATGATTAGGTCAGACCAAAGGTGGCATAGTTCTAAGTTGTCTAAGCCCAAAACTTTAAGTTTGCTGGTGCAAAGTATTCTGTTGCAAGCAGAAGAGTGGAGGACTCTTCTCGTGAAATATCTCTGGACTCTCTCAATTGTATTAATGTCCGATATGCAGTGTGGGTTCTAGACAGATGAGCTGTATTCAAGAACTGGTCTAGCAAATGTTTTGTATGCTGTAGTTAGCAGTACAATATCACCGGAGAAGAAACTGCGCAAGATTAGGTTAACAACAAAAAAAGCATTTTTTGGGGGGGCAATGTTGTTACCATGGGCTCCGGCACTTAGATCAATAGAGATGAGTACTCCAAGGTACTTGACAGAGTTTGGATCAACAAGGTCTTGACTATTCAGCTTGAGAGAATGAGAGTTATTTACAAGATTGTGTCCATCCAGCTTGTATTTTATGTTCTGATTTTTTTGCCAATGTGTAAATCTGAGCATTTGTTGGTTGTGATTTGAGGTTGCCACTTGTTTGACCATTCTGACAAGATCTTTT
>NC_142008.1:42835386-42852886 GCF_049901715.1 Pseudonaja textilis | reverse complement strand
AATTTGGGGCAGCCTATTGCTGTGCCAGAGTGGTTTTTTCTTCATCCTGATTGGTTGGGAGTCTTGGTCTGTGTTTATTGGTCTTGGAGTTTGCTGTGTTCTGCTTGATTGGTGTTTCTAATATCTTCTGTCTGTTTTTGGCTCTTTTTGTATCTTGATTGGCTGGCAACATTGAGTTATATATATATATGTTTTCTGAGGTTCTCGCGGGTATTTGTATGTGGATCTTTGGTTATTCGGGTTTTCTCCCACGTAAGATTGGAAGTATCTAGGCAACGTTTCAATGAAGTCTCATTCATCATCTTCAGGCTTGTGTCTTTGGCTCTGTGCTTCTCAGAGTGATGTGAGCTTGCAGCTGCTTCTTCCTTTTAACTGCTAGTGGGGGTGTGACTTGATTGGGTGGGGGCTTGGCTGTGTTCTGATTGGTTGGGGGGCTGGCCATGTTCTGATTGGCTGGAGGCGTGTTCTGTTCAGATGGGGGCTTGGTTGTGCTCAGGTTAGTCTTAGTTGCTGGGGGATTTGAACTGGTGAGCTGTGATCCTGCTGTTTGGCTTCGAGTTCGTGGTCGTGCCGCATCTTCATGGTGGGTGTCGGTTTGCTTCATGTATGGCTCGGAGGGGTTTGAAGTGGGTAGTGATGCAGCTGCAGTGCAGCTTCTGGTCTGTGGTCATGTCTCATCTTCTGTGTGGGTGTGAGTCTGTTTTCTACGTGGAAGTATGGTGGTGGCATCTTGTGTGGCTCTCATGGGTGTGGGTCTGGTGTCATTCTTCGTGTTAGGTACTCGTCTGTTCATGAGGGCGGGTTTCCAAATGGCTGGTAGGCGGGAGGTGTCATCTCGTCTATTCATGCTGTGTGGGCGTTTTTCTATCTCCATGGCTTCTCTGATTATTCTGCTGCTGGAGTGTTCAGTTTTGGCGATAGTTCTGGTATTTTTAAAGTCAATCTCATGTCCTGTGGCTTTGAGGTGTTGGACCAGGGAAGAGGTCGGTTCTTCTTTTTTGATTGAGTTCTTATGTTCTTCAATGCATGCACTTATTCTTCTGTTAGTTTGTCCAATGTATGTGGACAATACATACTTAGTATGTATTTTAAGAATGTACCAAGCAGAATTCAATTGGTAAAAGTTATGTGTTATAAAATAGAAGTTAGATATTGAATATTATAACTGTAAAGGCATAAATTTAAGTTTAAATAAGATGTGAATGGACAAAAATTAAAAGATACAAAGGTGTCATACTCCAATCAGTAACTACAGGGGAAAACTTGTTTAATGATAAAAGAAAATATAAAATTGAAACAGGACAGACAAAAGTATAAACATAATTATTAGAAAGATATTGAAACTTAGAAAAAGAGATCTAATTGAACTTAGAAAGCAATAAGATAATTAAAAACAAGGTTGAGAAAACTAAGGGAAGGGAAAAATCACTGAGAAAATGCTAAAATAGTAATAAGATATGGAATAGAATACAAAGATGAATATGAAATTGAGTTTGTGTCTGTATGGAAAAGTGACAACCCGGGATCATGCTATTCTCAAAAAAAGATATTTTATTTGTATTATGTTTTGTGAAAACCCAAATAAATTTTTTTACAAAAAAAAAAAAGAATATGCAAGCAGCCACATTTTAAGCAGTACACTTGTTAATGAATAATCAGGGAAAGTTAACCCATACTTTGCCAGGGAAATTTAAGGCAGAATGTCTATCCATTTTCCCTCAAGTCAACAATTTGTACTTAGCCAACTTGAAAACCTGAAAAGCAAGTAAGAAGAAATAAAAGGTGTTCTGAGGAACAAAAGTGAAAATGAATGGACCATTTGCAATTACCAATTGCAGTACTTATAATATGCTTCTATTCCTGCCTGAAAGATATATTTGAAATAAATGCAAGAGGTATAGAGGTGCTTAAAAAACAAGTCAAAGTACTAGACCAATGAACACCTTTTAGCTGTTGAAAAGGAAGCAGATATATCAGTTCAGTGAAATAAGGCGCCAACTGATATCCTGTGGGACAGGGGTCTCCAACCTTTTGGACATCACAGACTACCAAATTCATAATTTTAAATCCTGCGGACCACTAATATGAATCCAGCATGTTCCTCACTGAAGCACCTGGACTCCTACTGATGGGATGGAGTCCTTCAGGCACTTAGCTTGACTGCCTGTTTCTTCAACTTTAAATACTCAGAGTCATTTGGACCCATTTCCCACAGAACACAAAACACCGGGATCTCTCATCTCATCTCATCTCTCCCTCCCTCCCTCCTTCTCTCCCTCTCTTTCTCCCTTTCTCTCTCCCTTCCTCTTCTCTCTCTCTCTTTCTGTGTCTTGTATCGCTCTCCCTGGTGTGGGGGAGGAAAGGAACCTCTGAACTGGGTGCTGGATGGTAGGAATCTGATGTCCGGAGGCTGATGAGCCACATGCTGAAGACAAGATGGCTGGTGCAGAGGTGGTGCAATCTTGCAGTTTCTCTAGCAAACCCTGTGTCGTGGTTGCTGCCCCCTGCCTCCATGCATCGAGGAGGCTGAGCAGCAGTGGGAAGAACGTGGACCTCCTTAGCCACAGGAAGTGGCTGCCAACAATGCCCTGAGGTGAAGATGTTGCAAGTGGGATGTTTGACCCCCTCCCCTCAGGAGCTGCAAAGCACTTTCTCCTCTGGCACCTGCCAAGCTCCTCCTTCCAGCTGGGCGTGTGAGCACTTCCGGTGAGGAGGAAGAGAAGCACAGTGGGAGGAGGCTTGGCAGCTGCCAGAGGGGCAGTGATCACATTGCAGTTCCTGAGGGAAGGGGTGCAGGAGATCGTGCCCTTCCCTCGCAGGCCAGGGAACACCCAGGAAGGGCTCCAATGCCGTGATCACATGCTACCCTTCCTCCTTGTGCACATCAGTCCATCCACCACCAGTATCACCCCTGTTGCAGACATAGGTGTTTTGCAGACCACCAAAAGTTTCTCATGGACCACCAGTGGTGACCTCTGCTGTGGGGAGAATTTTTTTTTTTTACTTCAGCCAATATCAGATCATGAACACATGATGGAAGCAGTGATCCTGGACTTGGCCTGTTTGAGCAAATGAGATCCAATTATATGGTGGGAAGGTGGGTACAGGAGGCTGAGGATAGCCCGGAGGCCTTCCCTCCATCGCATGAGCACATCTGTAGGATGGCAACCTGCACTGGAGGGCCAGTGCATCAGAGAACTGGGAGCCTCCCATATCCCTCAGAGTATGTTGATCTAGCAGACATGTTTAGCAAAAAGGAGTGCAATGTCCTCCCACCTCACCAATTGATCAATTGTGCTATTGAGATTATTCCCTAACAGAGTTGCTGACAAGCTGCATTGGGGGAGGCGTAGTGGCTAAAATTAGAGTCCTCCCATTCCATTCCACGTATGGCATATTAGTAAATTCAAGAGTATGATCACAATCAGGTCCTAACTTTTAAAATCCCTTGTACAAGATAATTAATGAGACACTCCAATCCCTGATTTACAGGTTTAGGAAAATCTCCATCAGAATCCCACAGGGATTCGACACTGCTGGTGATCTAAAGTATGCTGGAGTTTCCTGATATTGAAGGAGTAGAAACCACCCATCCTACTTGAAAACCAGGTTTTTTAATGGCTAAATCCACTGCTCTAGTCATGAGTCAAAAATCACCTCAACCTCCAGCCCCAGTATCACCCGCGTTAGAATGATTTTAAGGTATTTTTCCTTCAAAACCACTGGTAGGGAAATCCACTGATCACATCACCTTAATTAACTTTTTAGTAGTCTGTTAACGCAGCAACAAACCAGCCTTATTAACAAAACAAAGTTGGGGATAGCTCTTGATAGAGAGGAAATGTATGGAGATATGCTCTGTGTCACCCAAAACTGAGTCTCCAGAAAGACAAACATAATTTAATGGGTATAATAGAGATCTGGTGAGATCACTTTCATGGAAGCAATCTAATAAATGAAATTGTACAACCGAACAATTTAACAGAAAAGATGGAGCAGTTGCACGGGATATTAAAATGTAAATTCCAGCTCAGCATTCCAAAAGTATGAATTTGTCACTGCAATAGAAAAGCATCTGATTTAAAATAAAGGAAAAGGAAATACAATAAATACTGTTGCACAAACAATAATAAGGTGTGAATATTGCCTTCCAAAAACAAATTGCTGATCTTTTAAACAGACATAAAATGCAGTGATGGGAGACTTTAATTACCCTGAAACAATTTGCCAATTGTGGCACTTCTAGAAAATGTATGACTTGTCTTGCTGACAATTTTCTCCTCTGCAGATAGAGAAATATAAAAGGCAACCAGATATTCTTCATTTCATACAAATCAATAGATAATTCTTGTTGAAGAAGCTGAAATAGCAGAAATATTGTGAAAAGCTATCTGTATAATTCAGAAAGTTTCATTTTAAAAGAAGCAAAAAGGAAAAAAAAATGAACATAGTCTAACATCTTCTTTAAAAAAGTCAATTTTAATAAACTTAAAGCAATGATGTATATATAAGATTCCAGGGCATGAAAACTTGTCAAAAAGACTCAATTTATGTTCCAAAATAAAGTAATACTGAAGACACAGTTACAAACACTTTAAATAAGAAGAAAATAGATAATTCCTCCTGCCCTCCCCATTTCCAAAAGTCAATATAGCTGTATGGAATACTTAGTAAAAATCAACAGACATAAATGATTGTCCAACAGAAAGCTTCACAGCATAAAGGTAGTGCCAGGAACAAAAACCTTTGTAGAGGAAAGCTGAGGTTCGTGAGGATAGTAAGGATAATAAAAGTTTTCTTCAAAAATCTGTGTGTGTGTGTGTGTGTGTGTGTGTGTGTGTGCGCGCGTGTGTGCGTCTATGTCACCATCACTATCGTCATCCCTACCACCATCATTTTAGCCATTGTCCATCCACTGCAGGATGAAGGCCTCTTCTGCATGTTTCCATCTAAAACGGTTCTGAGCTTTCTTTTGCCAATTGGGCCCGTAATACTTGCTGATGCATCTTGTTTTAGGTCTATTTTGTGGATGTTTTTTATCAAGTTGAATCCACAACATTAGTTTCTATGACTGCTTCAGTCCACCTGCCATCAATTCTTCTTACTATGTGACCAGCCCATTTCCATTTATTAACTCTCTTGATGATATTGAATACAATTGATACAAAAGCTAAAAGTGGAGCAAAAAGCCATGGAAAGATACGTGCTCAGAATTACAAGGTAAGATAGAACTCCTATTTTAATACAGTCTTTAATACTATTAGGCAATAACAACAACAATTATTTTTAAAATATATATTCTAAACTTCACTTTTAATGTTTTCAGCCTAGAAAGTGAAGCAACCTTAGTTAGTCAAATAGCAAATTTATACTTCTGCCAATGGAGCGCCTCTTTTAGCATGTTTGTAGTAGCCTGTCCACTTGAGCTGTGTTTCTTGGCAACCTTATGATGTATAAATTTCAACTCCCAGAATTTCCCAGGTATGGGCATTCTCAAAATCTACATTCTTAAAACTTCTTAGGCTAAGAAACACTATCCTATGATACAAAGAAATGAACCCTGGGTACAATATAGGATAAAATTAGATTCAATAAAAGAAGATCAGATTTAATTCTCTGACAATTTGCTTACTGAATTTCTGACATGGTAAAATCATAATGGAAAATTTTAACCCCATTACTTTTAAGTAAAGACTACAATAAATATTGGTACATTACCCACCAAAGAAGGAACCACTTCTGAGATGTTTCTGAATTGATATTTTCTGTATTAAGTCAGAAAATATCCATATTCTTTTCTGTAGTAGGTCAGAAGATTTGCAGGGTCTAAAGATACGCTTGTCATTTGCTACAAATATCGCCTATAACCCAGTTATAATTAATCCTATCTTGCAGATCTAGGAATAGCAGCATGTATAAATCTTGTTTTTAAATACATTTATCTACACAATTATTTAAGGATCGAAGTAGCACCCATAACTATAAGGACAATTTAGGGAGTTGATTGTTTTAGAAAAGATTCTGATTATTTGTTGCAAACATGTTAAGACTTTCTTTATAGACATAACAAATAACAATTGCAAAAAAATAAATAAGAAATGTCTGGGAAACTGAAAGTATAGACATTTGCAGCTAGAATAACTATCCCTTGCTAAAATCTAATCATAACAAGAGCTAGTGAAGCAGCCACTGCTACCTTTTCATATGGATTTCATTTACCATATGAAATAGAATGTAGAATGCTAAAGATTAGTAACAAAATTATTTAAGCATGCAGCTGAGTTAATCTTGGTTGATTTCAGAAAACTAAGCAAGATCATGCTTGAATGATAGTAGGATAGGAAATTACTAGGCAATGCTTTGGTTGTACATTAAAATAAATGTACACAATAATAATAGTCCCAGAAGATAACAATAGAAAATCATCAAAAATAAAATAATATAAAATAATATAAATAAATAAAATAATAAAACCAACAGGAATTGAACTGGAATCAGATGAGACATTATTTTAAAACAATAACCCCTTGTGCATTTGTTCATCCATTGAATTCAGTGGTATTTATATTGGGTAAATGGTGTAGAATTTCAGTTTCAGTCAATGGGATCCAAATACATTGTACTTAGATTCTACTGCTTGAAATAAATAGAAAATTTATGTGTTCAGCCGTCCAGTTCATTAGGTTTTTTTTAAAGTTCCACTTTGATTGGATTGTGCCTTTCAACCAGTTAATCATATCATGACACATTTCAAATTTGTAAGGGAATATCAAATTTTGGTTCTGAAAACATACTATATGAACAATGCATTATCAGCACTTACATTGCTCCATTACTTAGTTAATGCAAACCTGAGTCTGCTGGATATGGGTCACTGAATGCCTTGCTATTTGAAATTACAGGGTTATGATTTATGATGCAGAGCTCTGAAATCTAGAATAATGAAATGGTGAACATTTTCTTTCAGCATCCTTTAAGAATACTTTCCACTTTGGCAGTAGAAGTAGACTAACAATTCAGCACAGAAACTTCAGTTATCTGAGCAAAAATGTTCTATAATTGTGCTATTCTTAAATGGAAAAAAACAAGGTCATGGAATAACTTTCCATGCAGAAGAATTACTCAATGCTATCAGGGCTTTCCCTGTAATTTTAGATAGTGACACCTAGCTAGAATATGTTTAGCAGACAACTCAAAACATATATAGAAGCAGTTAAGCAGAGTTCCAGATATAGACATAGCTATTTATCTCTAAAAACATCTTTCTATAAGATAGATTTTTCAATTTCTTCCTTCCCCAAGATCTGTAGGAATTTGTCAGGAATGAAGTCTGTCTTTGCTTGGGTATAGAGAACTACAGAATACCAGCAATTATACAGAAAAAAACTAACTTGGCAGTAGAATTTTCCCTTTAGTGTGCTGGGGGTGTTCACTTCAAAATGATGGCTCCAGAAACATTAAAAGCTGTTATCTACCTGAATTGGTTTAGGTAAAAAATCTAGGAAAAGAAGTAATTACCTTGTAATTAATTCAAAAGATAAATATATTTTCAGTATATTTCACTTAATATTAATTGTTTTTATTGAATTGTTTACTGTTTACTGGATTTTAGCTATTATAACTCTGCTCTCAAGGTTTTCAATCTCATCAAGCAAACATGATCATTAGTATAACTATATGCTTTTGATAAGTTTTCATATACTGAATTTCCCAGATGGGTGGAGGAGGCACAATTAATCCAGGAAGTTCACATCAGTATTCTATGGATTATTTTCAGGCTAATCCCAAAGTGATAGCCTAAAAATGCAAATTATTTATGTTGTTCTCTGGTTCAGACTTTTGTATTAGCATCCATTAAATGTAATATGCTAAATGCAAGAGTTCCCTACTATTTATTAATGCTTATCTATTTTCATACTACTTTCTTTTCTCTTCCTTATTATTTGTCATGTCTGTAATGTGTGTGCATATGCATGTACGTGCATGCGTGCGTGCTTGCATGTATGTATATATACGCAAGCAAACTCATCATTTCTCGGGAAAAAGGATGAATTTAGAACAACGACTGCATTGTTGCTATCATTTGTTGTCACTTCTTTGGAAATTTAAAATACAAAATCAGATTTAAGAGGAGTCTCTTTCTAACCTAGTAACACTATGACACACAAATAATAACTGCCTCATTCTTTTTATCTCTATTGTTTCTTGCACTTTTTCTTTTATCCCTTTTCTTCATTTTTAATGTATGTACGTATGTAGATAGATAGATAGATAGATAGATAGATAGATAGATAGATAGATAGAGACAGATATAGATATAGATATAGATATAGATATAGATATAGATATAAGTTTTCTTAAGTTTTCACAGGTACTTACATGTATGGTATTCAGCTTTGTTCGGGTATTTTCCCACATCTTTAAAAGCACAACTATAATGACGTGGGAAAATACCCGAACAAAGCTGAATACCATACATGTAAGTACCCGCGAAAACTTAAGAAAACACAGACACACACATATATTTCCACGCAGAAAGCAGACTCACACCCACACAGAAGATGAGACACGACCACGGACCAGAAGTCGCACTGCAGCTGCATCACTACCCACTTCAAACCCCTCTGAGCCATACATGAAGCAAACTGACACCCACCATGAAGATGCAGCACGACCACGAACTCGAAGCCAAACAGCAGGATCACAGCTCACCAGCTCAAATCCCCCAGCAACTAAGACTAACCTGAGCACAGCCAAGCCCCCACCTGAACAGAAAACGCCTCTAGCCAATCAGAACATGGCCAACCCCCCAACCAATCAGAACACAGCCAAACCCGCTACCAATGAGAACACCCCCCCACCCAAACAGAACACAGCCAAGCCCCCACCCAATCAAGTCACACCCCCACTAGCAGTTAAAAGGAAGAAGCAGCTGCAAGCTCACATCACTCTGAGAATCACAGAGCTGAAGACACAAGCCTGAAGATGATGAATGAGACTTCATCGAAACGTTGCCTAGATACTTCAAATCTTACGCGGGAGAAACCCGAACAACCAAAGATCTACATATAAATACCCGCGAGAACCTCAGAAAACAAATATTGCACCTCTACGGGAGGAAACCCACCATCTGACCAGGACTTATGAAAAACTTGAAGTCCAAAGAGCCTCCATTTTATGTGACCTTGCATTCCTATGCAACTGCCGAGATCAAAATTTAATTCCCACAAGCTTCCAATTGAAATTCCACACCAACAGAGCAGCCACCAAACGCATCCTTAAAAGAACAGAACTGGCCCTAATTAGAAATGAACTTCACACAAAAAGGTTTCTCCTAGACCAAATCAACAAAGATCTCCTCACACTCCACCTCAAACTCAGCAACAAGATTCACCTCTACTTTGGGACAAATCCAAACAACTCGCTGTCTGGAGAGCCGAAACACAGACCATCCTCAAGACAGACACACAGACCAACAAACTCAGGAAACTACAACAATGCCAGAAACCAACTCTTCCCCCCCACAGCCACACATGAAACAAACAGTGCACAACATCTCAGACAAGATCCTCACTGAAGCTGAAACCAAGATCCTCTCAAAAGGATTCAACTTTGCTGTCGCTCCCAAACACATCCCCACAGAAACCATCATATGTGGAGTTGAAACCAGCCTGACCAAAACCAACCCTGATGATGCTAACAAAATCAGACTCGAAATCACCAACATCCTCTGCACTAGCAAACCACCCAAAAGCAACTTATCCAAAGAAGAACAAACTGCACTACTTAACCTGAAAGAAGACACCAGCATAATAATCCTACCAGCAGACAAGGGCAATGCGACAGTGGTAATGAACACATCTGACTACCAAACCAAGCTAACCAACCTACTCCAAGACCCCACATACAAACCCCTAAAGACAGACCCCACCACCTACCTAGAAAAACTACCAAATCCAAAATAAAAGCCTCCCCATCAGTGAAGAAATCCAGCAAGGAATCATACCCAGAGAAAAATCATCCAGATGCCCCAAGCTTTATGGTCTCCCAAAATACACAAAGAAGGAACCCCACTCAGACCAATAGTCAGCTCCATAGGCTCACCTCTACAAAACCTGGCCAAATTTCTTGCCAAACAACTACAACCCTATGCAGAATCCATCAACTCACACGTAAGAAACTCATTCCAGTTCATCGAGATCATAAAGAAACAAAACTTACAACCTAGCGACCTACTAGTAAGCTTCGATGTCACATCCCTCTTCACCCAAGTGCCAATAAAAGAAGCCTTGACAGCCATCCAAAACAAATACAACCCCCAAGCACATCCTAGATCTAACCAACCACTGCCTATCCAATACTTACTTCACCTACAATGGACAAAAATACAAACAAATAGAAGGAGCACCTATGGATCACCCTCTCACCTGTCATCGCAAACCTCTACATGGAACACTTTGAAACACAAGCTCTAGAAAATACGACCACAAACCCAAACTCTGGCTCAGATACGTAGATGACACCTTCATAATCTGGCCACACGGGAAAGAAAAACTGAACAACTTCCTCACATACCTCAACAGTCTACACCCCAAAATACAATTCACCATGGAAACAGAAGCCAACAATCAACTTCCTTCCTAGATGTCTTGGTATACAAAGATCCGATGGCTCCCTAGGACACACCATCTACCAGAAGAAAACACATACTAACCGCTATCTACATGCACTCTCACACCACCACCCAGCACAGATCAATTCCGTAGCCAAGACACTCATCTCCAGAACAAAATGCTTAGCCGATGAACAACACCAAAAAACCGAACTACACACTCTCACCAACGTACTTACAGCCAATGGATTCCAAAGAAAGAAGATTACCCACCTAATCCAAAAAGAAGCCCCAACCAAAATCCAAGACAGAGAACAAGAAAACGGAAAAGCCCTCCTCCCATATATAAAAGGCACTACAGACAAAATTAGCAAGATCCTCCAAAAACACAACATCAAAACAGCATTCTGCACAAACAAAAATATCCACCATCCTAAGAAACCCCAAAGACAAAATCAATTAGAAAACCAAGGAGTATACGAAATCCCCTGCACAGCCTGCCCTAACACATACATTGGACAAACTAACAGAAGAATAAGCGCACGCATTGAAGAACATAAGAACTCAATCAAAAAGAAGAAACGACCTCTTCCCTGGTCCAACACCTCAAAGCCACAGGACATGAAATTGATTTTAAAAATACCAGAACTATCGCCAAAACCGAACACTTCAACAGCAGAATAATCAGAGAAGCCATAGAGATAGAAAACGCCCACACAGCATGAACAAACGAGATGACACCTCCCGCCTTCCAGCCATTTGGAAACCCGCCCTCATGAACAGACAGTACCTAACATGAAGAAGGACACTGGACCCACACCCATGAGAGCCACACAAGATGCCACCACCACACTTCCATGTAGAAAACAGACTCCCACCCATTCAGAAAATGAGAAACGACCATGGACCAGAAGCTGCACTGCAGCTGCATCACTACCCACTTCAAACCCCTCTGAGCCATACATGAAGCAAACCAACACCCACTATGAAGATGCAGCAGGACCACGAACTAGAAGCCAAACAGCAAGATCACAACTCTCCAGCTCAAATCCCCAGCAACTAAAACTAACCTGAGCACAACCAAGCCCCTCCTGAACAGAACACGCCTCCAACCAATCAGAACACGGCTAACCCCCAACCAATCAGAACACAGCCAAACCCCTACCAATGAGAACACACCCCCACCCAATCAGAACACAGCCAAGCCCCCACCCAATCAAGTTCCACCCCCACTGGCAGTTAAAGGAGGAAGCAGCTGCAATCTCCATTACTCTGAGAAGCACAGAGCTGGAGACAGAAGCCTGAAGATGATGAATGAGACTTCATCGAAACGTTGCCTAGATACTTCAAATCTTACGCGGAGAAAAACCCGAACAACCAAAGATCTACATATAAATACCATGAGAACCTCAGAAAACATATATATATATATATATATATATATATATGTTTTCTGAGGTTCTATGGTATTTATATGTGATCTTTGTTGTTGGTTTTCTCCTGCATAAGATCAAAAATACTTGAATCTTATGCGGAGAAAACCCAAACAACCAAAGATCCATATATATGGATATATATATATTTATTTTACTTGTGTAAAAATCTATGATAAAATCTATATAAAATCTTCTCTTGGGCCCATAATTATAAATTTAGGGTCATCCCACAAAAGAATGCCCATTCTTAGTCAATTCAGTCTCGCTTCATTTCAATATAAAGATTTTTGTAATTTTGATGTCCTTTTTAATTTGCAGCGCAGATATGACAACTCAGTTGAACTCTAGAGCCATGTTTAGTTGAGAATATGTTTAAACAAATGGGAGTCAGAAATCTTTGTGCTTTATTGAAAGTTACCCATAAATGATGTAGAAGCTATTTCTAAAACAAAATTTACTTTATTTTAAAAATTCTAATAAGTGTCCTGTTATTTCATGTCTCCAGTTGAACTGGACACTCCAGGTAGTGTAATGTTAAAATGCTGGATTAAGATTGAGATTCAAATTCAACTTTAAGAAGTTTATAGGGTGATTTTGGGTGTCTCCTTTTAGCTAAGGCTGTTTTATGGGAAAATTCAAAGAATTCAGAGAACAGGGAACATTATCTTTTGCTTTTGGATGAAAGATGGGATATCAGTAAACAGAAGTTTTTAAAGCATGGTTTTATTTAAAAAATACTGAGATGAAAAACAGTTTTCCTCAGCTCATATATTGCATCATCACCACCATTTTCTTTCTTGAATTCTGGTAAGACCACACATTTTATGATGGCAGGTTAAAGATAAAGTCAAATCAAGCTTAATTTCTGGTGTCCTCAGCCACCTATGTGGTTTTGTTGGCAACAGAATCGAATAATTTGCCATTACATTATTACAGAATAATTTTCTTTTAAAAAAAACAAATTTTATTAACTTTACAAAACACACAGACAATCAAGGCATAATAACATAAAAGATCTTTCTGGAAAAACCAGTAGGACATACAAAATATTTCCAAATTGTAATATGTATATTTACGTTATCTGCTCAACTTCATATCTTATCCCAATTTCTCCTTTTCATTCTATTATCCAGATTATATTTCTTACTAATTAAAATTTTTTGTCTTTCAAAAAGCAGTACACAGACATACAACACATAAAACATAGAAAACATTTCTGAAAGCTGCTTGATCCCGGGTTAAAACTCTTTGCACAGACGCAAATTCAAAAATCATATTTACTTTATATATCATTCCATATCTTATTACCATTTTCAATTTTCTATATAGCTTCTTCCCTCTTTTATCTTTCTTAGTTTTATTTTGTTTATCTTATCTCAATACAATTCATAATACTTATCATTCTTTGTCTGTTCTTTTCCAGTTATCCATCCATCTTTTCTCTTTAAATATACTTCTCCTGTACACTGATTGGAGTAATGCCTTTGACTCTTTCCCCTAACTTAATAATGCTTAATATAACACTTACATTATATTGGGATTCTGATTAGTACATTCTAAAATTACACAATAAATTTTATAAGAAAAACAAGTACACTACAATTACAAAATAAAAGCATATAACCCACCATAGATACCATTAAAAAGCTAATCATATATATTAATACACATTTTACTCTAAATACACATACAAAACACACTCTTATGTACCTTCCAGAATCCCTTTTTCAATTAAATTTACCCATTGTCTCTAAATAGATTTTGTTTCTTTAAGTCTTGCTTTCTACCATTAAGGCTTTTCATCCCCTCCTTTCTCTCTTGTTTATTTTTCTCCTTGCCTTTTTTACCCCATTGTCTCTCCTCCTCCCTTTTCTTCTTCTGCTCACCCCCCTTTCTGTTGTTTTCTAACCTTGTATCCACCTTTCATCTCATTTTCTCTTTTTGGATTGTTTTCTCAAACCTTAAAATCCCCTTTTTCTTTTCCTCTTCCTCCTCCTCCCTAAAGAAAACCCATTGTTCATCCAAGATGGCTTCTTCTTCTTCTTTATTCCAGTCATCCTGCTGCGTAGTCAGTTTTTCATAAGTGCATACCGCCATTTCTAGAAATTGAAAAATTGCCCAAAGTATCTTTTCCATCTTGCTCTTCTTTTTATATTTTTATATTGAATTTTTAGTTCATCCAGAAGCAATGCCATCATGAAGAGAAAACTTCTTCAAAAACAACCACCCAAGTATTTTTAATCAAGAATAATTCCAAAAATTCCAAAGTCACTAAAAGATCCAAATAAACTATTTCTTTTAATACTTTTTTTTTCCTTCTTCTATTTCTCTTTCTGGGGTTACTGATTGATCAAAAAGTTCCCATTGAAGTATATCTTTCTTTAAAGTTCTAGGCATTCTCCTCCTTTTTCAAGCTCTGCTCCAAAAAAATTTTTTTCCTCTCCCCCCACTTACAACAGCAATTTCCCTTTAAACGCTCAGAAATCCATACCTCAAATACGGGTTTTCCAATTTCTGAAGTTGTTAAATCCAAAGTCCAAAAATCCTTTATCTCATAACTTCCAAATTGAATTACCTTCGGTGCCCAAATATATTTTCCAAGTCTCCGTCTGCTATTTCTATGGGGTGGGAGAGTGAATAAAAATTTTTTTTTTCCCTTGACAGCTTTCTCCACTGCTTTTCTCTTCTTAGGGATACAATGTATCTTTCAGGCAATTCAAGCAATTCCATTCCAGGGTTTTAAAGGTTATTTTCCTGGCTCAGGCAACATTTTTGCTTCTGATTCTTCTTTCTCCTTCTTCCTCCAGCACAATCTTTTCCAGCTGCCGGCTTCTTTGTGGCGGCCATTGCTGACCGCCACTCCACCGCCTTGAGAAAAGGAGGTTAAGCTGGGTGAGGAGGGGGTCTGCGACACCCCCAAACCCCTTCCCAGATCCTCCCTATCTTTGGCTGCCTCTACAGGGCAGCCTTATCCTCCAGACCCATCAGGATCGGAAGCACCAAGACGGCTAGCACAACAGGGATCACGCACAGTCGCGAATCCCCGCCGCCGCCGAAGCCTGGCAAACCAGAAGCCCATTATTACAGAATAATTTGTAAACTATCTAATTTAGTCTACAGTGCAGCTATTTCTTTGGAGACACTTATTCAAACATTTTTTAAATTTTTAGATTATCCAAGATAAAATAATCCTTACCACTTAGAAGAGCATTTCATTAAACCAAGAAGCCTAACATATAACCTTCTGTTCTTTTGTTAGTTTATTTTAACTTTGATTTTATCACCCTGGAGAATGAAGAGTTCATCTGAACATAATATAATTATGTAAGCCTTTCAGGGTAGTTGCTTAAGACATACAGAATATATTTCAAACAAGCAGGACTACAGCAATTTATTCTTGATATTGATAAATCTGCCTCATAAGTCTGTCTAACTCGCTAGCTATCATCCAGTCTAAGTATTTTTTTCCCCTTAATTCTCTAGAGATTACTAAGGAACTAGTGCAGAGACAGCATATTTGATTAGAATTTCTCAATTTTGTTCATATTTGCAAGATATTATGTTGTTAATTATTATTGCTATTGTGTTATTGTCACACAGTCAGCCAGATGTTTAGATTAGATTTGGCATTTTAACCGAGGAGCTGGGATAGACAGATCTTTGAGGGTGCTAAAGGTATCATTGTACAATGTAAGCTGTTTCAACTAAAGCTGGGGATTTTCTCAATGGCTATAGTTTATTATTTCCTGCTTTATTATTTCTAGTTCATTCTTGATAATCATTTCTAGATGATATATCTTGATTAGGCATTCTTTGATCTTCTTGTTCTTTAGCTTTTCTTTTATCTATTCTAGACTTTATGTTAGAACAACAAACAGTTACATAGCAAATATAATCAGGTCTTCAATCCTTTGAGTAAATGGGACAATATTATTTATATTTCTAATATTTAAAATATCATTCTTTTAGCTAATAAGAACATGGACAATTCATGTAAGTTATCTAGTTATGAAATTCCATATATTATATGTAATTTGAGGGTATATTATCCACTGAAAATGTTAACTAAATGTTAAGAACCATTATCCTCATTATATCTCCAATGAAATGCTGTCCTAGACAATCCTTTTCTATACAAATGTAATGGAATCCAATACATTCTAAATATTTTGTGTTGTATAAGTCTGTAGGTTGAGGTCTGTTGACACTCTAGGTATAAAAATTAAGGCACTTTCCCAACATATAGGCAATATAGGAACCTATAACTCATTATTCCACTCATCATTTACCATGTGCATATCAAATTGATTATAAATATCTATAGGAACTATTAGTAAGGTTTTTTTTTAACTTTTTTTAAAAAATGTTCTCATTTATGCTCATTTGTTCTAGTAATTCATTTGTTCATTATCAGAAACTGATAATGTTTCTGATCCAAACAATGTTGTTAACAGGTGTTACAACTGTAAATATTGTCATTTAATTATGTCCGATGGATACTGTTAATCTATCAGCATAGCGCTTATTAAAAATAAAAGGACAAATGAGAACAATAACTAATGGCACATCTTGCTTTCAGAAGTTGTGGGAGCTTCATCACTGGAAGCTTTCAAGAAGAGACTGGATGACCATCTATTAAAAATGGTGTAGGGTCTCCTACTTGGGCAGGGGGTTGTACTAGATGACCTACAAGGTCCCTTTCGACTCTGTTATTCTGTTAAGTTGACTTTATTTGGTATAAAATCTGTCACGTATATACATTGTCACGAGAGTCCTCAATTATTTAAAGGTCAACCTATTTAAATAGAAACCTGTCCTGCTATTCAAGGCAACAAGAAAGATCCTTGAAACAATCATTCTCAACCTGTTCCTAGGGACTGTGATGTCATGGGGGTGGGGGGTCCATAAAGGCTTGAAGAAATGTTATGATTTAAATCTTGGGTTAACTCTTGGGGTCTGTGGCCATGATGTGTGGCCACAAACATATTTAAAGGGATCCATGGTGAAGAAAAGTTTGAGAACCACTGCTCTAAAAAATGGGTTGTCAACGGGTTCTTATAAATGGTTACCAGGAGAAAAACTTTACCGATACAAAATTAGATATTAGGATGGGAATGATGTATGAGATGACAAGATAGAGAAACTGCTCACTACCATATCTAATTTGCAGGATCAGCTCAACATTTCTCTTTAGGACAATTAGATAGGCAGAAGTTAAGCAAAGAAATGGCTTCAACAACCCATCACTATTATTTTCTAAAACTGTTTAGGGACTTCATGTAGAGGAATAGAGGCACAATTGGCTACAAAAGTAATGTTGGAAGCTAGTGCTTTTTTTCTGCAACATAGCAGTTAGTTAATTAGTTAATTTGTTAAAATAAAACATTTATTTTTAAAAAGCTAGGTAGTCTGGCAGTAATTAAAAATGGCTTCCTACTATCACTTCCTTGGA
>NC_142008.1:42791807-42835286 GCF_049901715.1 Pseudonaja textilis | reverse complement strand
TCTTATTCAGTAACTTTTAAACTATTCCAGACTATCATAAATTATTTATGCATATCTAATGTGCTCTCAGTAATGATAAATGGTCTCTCTTTTATTTTTAGGGACTGCATGTTATCAAAACAATACAATTAGAATAGGTTTGCCATAGAAGTAAATTGATGAATTGCTATTAAGGACAATTTTGAAAATCTTTCCTTGAACTTAGTAAAATGCAATGTACATTTTGATTGCTTACAAATGATTCTCCCAGGACACTAATTGACATAATAATAGAAACCTTTCTTGCTGTACTTTAATGGAAGAGGGTTGGATGTAGACAGAGTTTGCTGCCATTGAATATCTTTTATTCTGGTGATACAATATTAATTCTTACTCCTGCTTGAATTTCTATAATGAAGAAACCTGTTCATGACTCAATTACTCTTAGATAGTGCTGTGGTTAATAAGGTTTTATTTATTTATTAAATTTCTAGGCTGTCGATCTCCCCAACAAGGTGACTCTGGATATCTTGCAAATTTTAAATGCAAATACAGATTTAACCAATGCATCCAAGCTGTCTACAGAGTCTTACAGCCCATGTCATGTGCTAGCATCAGGAAAATATACCACTTTTCCCATGATATTCAGAAGGAATGTGGATCTGAGATATTGTTGGATATTAAAAAATGATGGGCAATAGGCTAGCACTTTCATGTTAAATGAGAGGGATGTGAGAGACAGGAAGACATATCAGCCAACATTTATGTAGCTCCACAGCTGGTTTCAAATGTTAATATAGATATAAAGAGTAACTGTTCCGGACTAGCAGGCTCGAAGCCTGCAAACCTGATTGGGCCGCTGATAGCCGATCATGATTGGTCGCCATAGACTGATGCGATTGGCCAGTAAACGGGCTGCCGCGATTGGCCCTGCCAAGAGCAGCAAACTCAAATCGCCTTCATTGGCTGCCTGGCTGCAGCCAGCCCTATATAAGGGGCTGCTGCGGCTGGGATTAGTTGTTCAGATCTGAAGTCACTAATAAAGAGCTGTTGTTGCTATCTGAGTCTTGCCTCCGTTCTTGAACCATCCTCCCAGATCTACCACTGGCGACGAGGATGGGATGTGGAGGCAACGAAGTCTATTGATTTGAGCTAGCTGAAGGAGCACGTGGCTGACAGAGCGAAACGACGGCGACAATGGCCAGCAGCGCTATACCACCCGCACTATTCGATCCAGCTAGCGAAGACTGGGACTCATATATGGACAGATTTCAAATGTTCCTGGAGTCCAACAACCTCAAAGATGCCACGCCCAGCAAGAAACGAGCCGTTTTTCTAACCCATTGTGGGCCAGCCATTTTTAAGATGGCTAAAGCCTTAGCCAAGCCAGCTGAGGTTAAAACCATGGATTGGGACACCCTTGCTCCCATCCTGCGCAACCATTACGCCCCAGCCATGCCAACTCTCATTCGCAGACACGAGTTCTACCAGAGGGACCAGCGTGAAGGTGAGAGCATTGGGGATTTTGTGGCAGACCTGAGGAACCTGGGTGGTTTATGTGGTTTCGCCAACCTCGAAGAAGCCATGAGAGACCGCATCGTCCTTGGCCTCAGAGACCCAACCATCCAGAGCAAGATCATGGCCAAGGGAGACATCTCGCTTGCAGATGCCATAGCAGATGCCACCACAGCTGAAGCCACTCGTAAATCAGCAGCACGAATGCGTCGAACCAGCGGAACCAACCGCCAACCCACCAACAATGCTGGGAAACCTTCAGACAAGTACACATTGACCACCCATCATGAAGATGTTGAATCATCCTCAGACAGCGAGGAAGAAGTCCACAGGCTCCGGTCGGAACATGAGCAATGGGACCAGCGGGGTCATAAACCCAACTACCAATGCGCTGGATGCAGGGGAAACCATCCCCGATCCGAATGCAGATTCTTAGACACCATGTGTCGTTTTTGCGAGAAACGAGGGCACATCGCGAAGGTATGCAGAAACAAGAGAAATTCCAGCCCCAGACGGAGAGGGAGCAGCCCAAAGAGGTATGATGGCAACTCCACCACACAGAGGGACCGCCCTAGCAACCAGTGGAACCAGTACAGTAGAAGGTTTAACGACACACCCAGACGAGAGGAGGCTCATCAAACCATCACCATCGGCCACACTTCATCACTTGACGCTAAAAAAATCCGAGTAAAGGTCACCATTGAAAACAAACCGTGCATCATGGGAGTCGACTCTGGGTCATCACTATCCATGGTATCCTGGAGAACACTCAAGCAGCTAATTCCCAACATCTGACGCCAAGACCTCAGCAGTCAGAGACTCATACTGAAAGACTATCAAGGCAACCGGATTCCAGTCACAGGTCCCCGCCATGTCCAGGTCTCTTTCAAGGGACATGATGCAATTCTACCACTCACCATCGTAGACAGAGACCGGCCAAGTCTATTGGGCCTTCAGTGGTTCGCGCCATTAGGAATCGGAATGGCTCCATCATACTGAAAACGATGACTGGGAGGCGGCTCTCGTCCACAACTTCCGAGAAGTGTTCAATGAAAGCCTAGGCAAGTACAAGGGGTCCCCTATTTCATTTAATCTTTGCCCCAACATTGCACCCATTCGCCTAAAGCCACGCCGAGTTCCCTTTGCTCTCAAATCCAAAATTGACGAGCAACTGGACAAATTAATTGCATAAGGCGTGTTAGAACCTATTGACCACGCCCGATGGGAGACACCAATTGTCACCCCCATAAAGCCTGACGGGTCCATAAGAATCTGCGGTGACTACAAGGCCACGCTCAATCACGCGCTACAGCAGAGCGCCTACCCAGTACCAGTTGTTCAACATCTCCTGCATTCACTTGGGGGTGGCAAAATATTCGCAAAATTAGATCTGGCCCAAGCGTATCAACAGCTGCCAGTTGATCCCGAGATTGCAGAAGCCCAAACTATAGTCACACATCGTGGTGCATTCAAATGCAACAGGCTCCAGTTTGGTGTAAGCGTAGCCCCAGGAATCTTTCAAAGCCTGATGGAGAGACTATTACAAGAGATGACGTATTAATAGCAGCACCCACAAAAAACCAATTAGAGAAACGCCTCAGAACAGTACTACAGAGGTTCAAAGATGCTGGCCTCAAGGTTAAGAAGGAAAAGTGCCAGCTTTGCACAGAAAGGGTGGAGTTTCTTGGCTACCTCCATGACAAGCAAGGAATCCACCCCACAGAAAAGAAATTGGCAGCTATCAAAATGCCCCAAGACCCAAAAACAAAACTGACTTCCAAGCCTTCCTGGGACTTATTAACTTTTATAACATCTTCCTACCCCAGAAGGCGACTGTTGCTGAGCCCCTTCATAGACTACTTGATAAAAGGGCATCCTGGACTTGGGGATGTCGGGAGGAACACGCCTTCCAGCAAGTAAAAGACCTCCTTACCTCAAAGGCAGTACTAATTCAGTATAACGAGACACTACCTTTGACTGTCACTTGTGATGCCTCACCATTTGGGGTGGGGGCCATCCTGAGCCATGTCCTACCAAATGGCTCAGAAGCACCAATTGCATTTTTTTCAAGAACTCTATCAAAAACAGAAAGAAACTATAGCCATTTAGATAAAGGAAGCCCTTGCTATTGTCTCTGCAATTAAAAGATTTCATGAATATGTTTATGGGAGACCATTTTCTATTATAACGCATCATAAGCCACTACTTGGGATTCTGGCGGGCGACAAACCTACTCCACACATTCTCTCCCCCAGAATGACGCGATGGTCAGAATTTCTCACTGCCTACGACTATCAATTAAAGTATCGCCCGGGGAAATCTATTCCTCACGCAGATGCCTTGAGCCGCTCAACACTACCCGAGCCACAGGAAGACCCAGCTCCCACACTCCCGGTACTGCAAATAGAGACAATGCCCCTACCTCCAATAACGACCCAAGACATCGCCTTTGAAACCAAAAGGGACTTTTGTTTGGCACGAGTTCTTGGCTGGGTGGAGAGGGGATGGCCAGATTACGACCCTAAGGAAATATTTAAGCCATTTAAAAACAGACAAACAGAACTTTTTCACAAAGAGGGTCCATCTTGTGGGGAGACCGAGTTGTTGTACCAACTAAGTTACAAAAAAGGGTCTTGCAAATGCTACACGATGGGCACCCGGGCATCGTGCGTATGAAAGCGCTGGCAAGAAGTTACGCCTGGTGGCCAGGTATGGACAAACAAATTGAAACCTGGGTCGCCTCTTGTAACAGATGCCAGGAAAACCACTCAGCCCCACCAAAAGCTCCACCAGCAGAATGGGAAACACCCAGGGGTCCCTGGTCTCGCATTCATATTGAATGTGGGACCTACGAGAGGCCACACTTTCTTAATAACCATAGATGCGTATTCTAACTGGCTTGAGGTCAATAAAATGAAAGCAACCACTACTGAGGCAGTCATCAAAAAACTGAACAGACTCTTCGCCAAACACGGGTTACCAGATGTCCTGGTCTCTGACAATGGGACCCAATTTACTGCCTTAGCCTTTGAACAGTATTTAGCAGAACGGGGCATCCGACACGCACTCACATCGCCGGCTCATCCTGCGGCGAATGGTAGGGCTGAACGAATGGTTCAGTTTACAAAGAAAACCCTGCAGAAAATGGAACAAGGTAACATCCACGACAAAGTCACTAGAATGCTCCTCCTGCAACACATCACACCAAACAGTACGACCAACAAGAGCCCAGCTGAACTCCTGATGGCCAGGAAACTCAGATCGCCTCTAGACCATTTGCACCCTGCCTACACCCCGGAAAAGCCCCTGGGTTCCAGCAGCAAGCACCGTGCCTTCAAGGTAGGAGACCTTGTATTCGCAAAAAAAATTTCTGGGGATCCCCTCTGGATTCCTGCCCAAGTAACTCAAGTTACGGGTCCCTGCTCCTACCATCTACTCACCACTGAGGCAGAGCATGGAAACGCCATATTGACCAGCTGTGTTCCAGACTAACCACATCTTCCAACCCTGACCCTAACTTTGACACCAGGGGGGGAGGGGAAGCCGTGAACTCAAAATTAGAACCAACACCTGTTTATCCTGAACTAACACCGAGATCACCGCACCATAGTTTGCAACACTCACCAGCTGCAGCTGAGCCTGGACAGACGAACGCTTCGCCAAGAAGCAGCAACCAGGCAGGTTCAGCGAGCCCGGGGTGCCATGGCAGTAGCAACGAAGCTGAGGACTCTATCACCCCGGGGGCACCAGAGGAGAGCCCTGACTATGGCACCGGTTCACCGTTCCTGTTTGATCCAGCAAGCAGTCTGTCTGAACCCGGATTTGAACAGGGACAATTGGAATTGCGTAAATCAGGTAGACAGGTGCGAAGACCTGCCTACCTGCGAGACTATATTACTCCACCCCTTAAACGGAACCAAGAGGGGAGGGGTGTTCCGGACTAGCAGGCTCGAAGCCTGCAAACCTGATTGGGCCACTAATAGCCGATCGTGATTGGTCGCCATAGACTGATGCGATTGGCCAGTAAACGGGCTGCCGCGATTGGCCCTGCCAAGAGCGGCAAACTCAAATCGCCTTCATTGGCTGCCTAGCCGCAGCCAGCCCTATATAAGGGGCTGCTGCGGCTGGGATTAGTTGCTCAGATCTGAAGTCACTAATAAAGAGCTGTTGTTGCTATCTGAGTCTTGCCTCCATTCTTGAACCATCCTCCCAGATCTAACAGTAACCTTTTCTTTGATCCTGCTGACTTTCTGGACCTCTTGATGCTTTTTAACATGTAAGTATATCTGACAGCTTAAAAAAAAACTTCCTAGTTTAATCTAGTGTAGTGGGATTTATTGACAATCACCCATCTAAGAAGTAATCTCTTAACTTTCCTTAGCTTTTTCAAAAGCATAAGTGCTTCTACCTGCTGTGATAAACTTTGCAGTGAACTGAAAAGTTTAGAATCACATCTATTATATTTGTCACTTGAAATTGCACTGCAATTAATTTTGCAAATCATTGGTTTGGACAAATGATTGTGGTAAAGGAGACTGGACAGGAAGCTCACTCTGACAAAATATTTATTCTGTACTGAAATGTAAATAACAATAAATAACAATATTCCAGATGAACTTTATCTTCCTTTGTGTAAGTATGTATACATATGTACACACACACACACACACACACACACACACACACACACACAGGTGGGATTCAGCCAGTTCAGCCCAGTTCAGCTATACCAATTGTTAACTTTGGGCCCAGTTCTGGCCCAAAGAACTGGCTGATCCGACCATTGGTTGGCCCTGGCCCTCCTGCCTCCCTTTCCCAGCACTCCTTTCTTAGTGCCATTTTGGCATCTAGGAGCTCCTCTAAGCAAACCAGTAGGAAAATTTTTTGAAACCCACCTCTGATTAGATTATGATATTAAGAAAATGGATTGCACGTTAAATTTGATTATGTGCTATCGTGTCAGTGTCAACTCTTAGAAACCACAGACATAGATTTTCTCCAAGACAATCAGTCCTCAACCTGGTCCTTCAGATCATCCATTGGTTCATCCATAACTGTGTTTATCTATCTTGCTGTTCCTGAATATAATTAATATAATTTGATGATGTGATACAGTGACCCCCAATCCCAATTTTTGGGGCACCAGGGACCAGTTCCGTGGAGACAATTTTTTCTGTGGACCGGAGGGGGCATGGTTTTGTGTGCTGCCTGCATCCTGTGGACGGTGCTTCATTTGTTTGCATGGCCCAGTTTTCAACATGCGTGGCCTGGCAGTTGGGGACCCCTATATAATACACAGATAGATGATATGATATCTGAAAACGTAGATATATTTACTGATATCTGCAAAGATCCAAAACTGTATTCTGAAATCTTTCATGAAATATTTTTTCTCCTATTGCTGCACCCAAATCTATATTTCCAGCAAAACCTCTAAGAGGCATACCTTTTTCTCTATTTACTTATTTATTAAATATAATAATAAAATGAAAGCAACTAAATTAAGTGACTATTGTGTTACCCCCCAAATAAGACCCAACTGGAAAATAAGCCCTAGCACGATTTTTAGGATGCTCGTAATATAAGCCCTACCCCCCAAATAAGCCCCAGTTAAGATCATCAGCCAGACAGATGCATTTAGTACTGTATTTCCCTGAAAAATAAGCCCTAATGTGTCTTTTGGAGCAAAAATTAATATAAGACCCAGTGTTATTTTTGTGGAACAATGGGAAGCTATGGCAATGCTTACTTGTGAAATGAAAATGAAAAATAGTTGATCAAGCAGTCACTGTAAAAAAAAAAAGACCTGATAAAAAATCTGGGGCAACATCATTTGAAGATTACATAATTATAATCCAGTTCAGAGTAGATTGACCAAGGCACTGATTGTTACATCCCTGGTACTTTTTCTTAGAATTTAATTGAGAAATGCAAAGTGATTACTGTTCCATCTTTATAAAAAAGAGAATTCTTATATTTCTACATTATTGCACTGGGCAATTATTATAAAAAGAAACAATAGGACAGGGATGGTAGGCACATTGGTGCACTTATGCACGTCCCCTACAGATCTCTTAGGAAAGGGGTGAGGTCAATAGTAGACAGTCTAAGGTTAAAGTTTTTGGGGTTTGGGAAAAAACCACAGAGTCAGGTAGAGTATTCCAGACATTGACCACTCTGTTGCTGAAGTCGTATTTCCTGCAATCAAGTCTGGTGCGATTGACCTTGAGTTTGTATCTATTGTTTGTTCTTGTGTTGTTATGGTTGAAGCTGAAGTATTCCTTGACTGGTAGGATATTGCAATGTATGATTTTATATACTATACTTAGATCGGACCAAAGGAGGCATAGTTCTAGGTTTTCTAGGTCTAGAATTTTGAGTCTGGTGGCATAAGGTATTCTGCAACGAGTCGAGGAGTGGAGAGTAGAGAGTAAAGTGGTGAAATATTTCTCGACTTTCTCAACTGTGTTAATATCAGATACGTAATGTGAGTTCCAGACTGATGAGCTGTATTCGAATATTGGTTCGAATGTTTTGTATGCTCTAGTTAGTAGTGTAATATTTCCAGAGAAAAAGCTACGTAAGATTAGGTTAACAATTCTTAATGCCTTTTTGGCTATGTAGTTACAGTGGGCTCTAACACTTAGGTCATTTGAGATGAGTACTCCAAGATCCTTGACAGAGTTCGGATCATCAACAAGGTCTTGACTATTCAGCCTGTATTTTATTTTCTGATTCTTTTTGCCAATATGTAAGATAGAGCATTGATTTGTTGAGATTTGAAGTTGCCATTTGTTTGACCATTCTGATACATAGTCAAGGTCTTTTTGAAGGGTAGCAGTATTGTTTGTGGTATTGAATAGCTTTACATCATCAGCGAAGAGAACTCAGTTGCTCTTTATATGATCACAGAGGTCATTTATATAGAATATGAAAAGAGTTGGTCCTAGAACACTGCCCTGGGGGACACCGCTTTTGACAGGTACAGAATTTGATAGGACACTCCCAATTTTGACCATTTGTTGTCTGTTTGACAGGAATGCTTCAGTTATGCAGTTGTCCAGAGATACCATAAGATTTAAGTTTTAGGAGTAGTTTGTCGTGAATCAAAGGCTTTACAGAAGTCTATGTAGATTGCATCTATTGTTTTGCCCCGATCGAGTTGTGTAGTCCCTATGTTTTTGCAGTGTAAGAGTTGCAGATTGCATGATAGTTTTTTCCTAAAACTAAATTGTTTGTTAGAGAGTAGATTGTTTGTTTCTAAGTGAAGGATAATGGATTGGTTAATAATTGATTCCATGACTTTACAGGTGATGTAGCATAAAGAGATTGGTCTGTAATTTTCAACTAGGCTGTCTCCCTTTTTGAAGATGGGGATGACCATGGCTTGTGACCATAGTTTTGGCAAGGAGCTGGTCCTGAAAGATTTTTCAAAGATTATGCTTAGAGGTTCGGCTATGGCAGTGGGTAGCTTTTTTAAGAAGTAGGCACATATTCCATCCAGTCCAATAGATAGAGATGGTTTTAGATTGCGTAGTGCTTTTTCAACATTGTCTTCTGTAAAATTGATATGTATTAGATCACTGTAGTTTTCTGTGGTTCGACTAGGAAATACTGGGCATGATACATTGCTTTTTACAAATACTAAGCTAAAGAATGTGTTAAAGAGGTTGGCTTTAATAGTGTCATCGTTGCAGTCTTTACCATTAGGTCCTTTCAGGGGTGGGACCTTGAGTCTTTTAGTTTGTTGTTTACAACATTGTAGAAAGCGCAAATGGAATTTGTGTGTAGAAGGTTTTCTTCTTGTTTAATGTGATAATTGGTGCATTCAGTTTTTATCTGGTGGCATAAATTTTTGTATCAGTTTTTGAAGTTGAACGTGACCAGATTTGTTTTTCTGCCAAATGATTTCTTTTTGGATTGAAGCTTCCTTATTGTTTTGGGTAATTTGTTTTTTCTGGTTTTGGGAGTTGTTATTGGTACATATAGTTTGATGACTCTTTTGACTTCAAGTAAAAATATGTTGTAATGGTCTTCTACAGTATTGCATCCAGAGAATAGAAATTGCCAATCAAGGGATGAGAGATTGTTGTTTATAAGATCATAGTTGCCTCTTTTGAAGTTATAATTGGGGATTCTGTCATTGTAATGATTTTTGTGTGGACGTATGTTGAGACAAAAGCCAATCATGCTGTTGGAAAGGGGTTCTGTAATTTGTAATCCATAAATTGAATTCAAACTACTGCAGAAGAAGAGATTGAGACAGTTGTTAAGTCTAGTGTTGTTGGTTACTAGTTGTTCTAGTCCCAGATTTGTTACAGCATTGTAGAAGGTTGCATGTGTGGGTTCAGTTGTACATTCATTAAGGGTCCAGTTAATATAAGGTAGATTGAAGTCACCAAGAAAGATAAAAGCATGTGGGCAGGATGCTGCCCATGTTAGCAGTATATTTAGCTTGTTTGCATGTTCGATGTCATAATCAGGGGCTCTGTAACATAATAAGAACCAAAATGTAATATTTAAGGACAGTTCACAGACGATGGTCTCAGAAATAGCAAGCTCCTGGGTAACTTGGATGTTTTTTAGATGTAGGGACTTTTTATAAAATATAGCATCATCACCTCCTCTACGGATGTCACGATCTGATCGGTAAACATGATAGTCTCTTACTGAGGTAATGGAGTCAGGGAGAGATGCGTTGAGCCATGTTTCACAGACAAATATAATGTTGAATTTAGCCATATTTAGAAAAAGGTTACATGAAAATGTCTGCATTCCACTTATAAGCATGGGAGCCAGTTTGGTCTAGTGGTTAGGACACTGGCTATAAAGTGGGAGATTGTAAATTTTAGTCCCACCTTAGCCATGAAAGCCAGCTAGATTATCTTGGGCCAATAATTGTCTCACGTCACAGAGTTGTTGTTATCAGGAATATAAGAGAAGGAAGATGTATTTAAATATGTTTGCCACCTTGAGTTGTTTGCAAAAATAATAAATGCATGATACAAATGTAATCAGTAAGTAAGTGGCATAGGCTGCCAAATTCTGTTCAAGAAAATATTCTTTTGCCCTAGGGACTAACTATTCCACATTGTATGAGATATCTGCAGACCTAATAAATCTATGAGCTCATTGAGTAGGCAGATTATAAAGGAATGATAAAAACTGGAGATAGTCAATACATTAGATTGGAGAATCTGTTCTAAACATTTTTATGCTGATTTCCTAATTTGGAATTCTGAGATTTAGTATCTCCATATACGTGCAGCTATCTGGCTAGGGAAGATGAGAGCTTATTGAGTATTATACAACTTGGTTTCTGGGTCATTTTGGAGCAAGATGTCTCAAACTGTTGTATTTGAAAAATATCATGAAATCTGAAAAATATATCCTAATCCATTCCACTGTAGAGAAGTAGATTAGTATCTGGGTGCCTTTACCCAGACAGACCATTCTTATTTCAATTAGGTTTTATTTAATCCAGAAATCCTTATTTATGAGCTTCACTCCTATAACTGCAAACTACCTATATTGTTTTCAAAGTCTGGAAATTGGCTTCATATTATCACTGCTGGAAAACATGTTCAGTACTATATGTTTACAAATACACATTCCTGAAAATTAGGCTCCATTATTCTCTCCTGAGATTAAAGCATTAAAAAAAGATTTACTTAAAGAACTTTATCATAAGAAATACCCAGACACTTGCTTCTTTTAATCTATATATTAGGAGGGGGTTTCGAGTGTTCTATGTATATGTGCCAGGGAAGAAAACCAGAAAAATGTGATGTAACAATCACATAAATGAAGAGCAGGCATAGAGATTCAAAGAAATAAAGTGAATCTCTAGTTGTCTGTCTGTCTGTTTGTCTGTCCATTCCTATCATTATTAGATTGGGAGGTATTGAGTGGCCAGGTTACTCACTGTAACCATCATTATATATTCTCTTTTATGTAAATGACAGCAGATGTCTGCCATATTTCCAGAAAACCAAAACTAGTAGAGATTCATTTAGCATAGTGGTTTTCACTGTATTAATAAAAATTCCATTTCTTTTCTTTCATAACATTTTAGATCAAATATTTGAGCCAGAAGTACCTCAAATGTTTACACTGATTATCTCATTTTGAATTTAATGAGTGAATTAATTCAAAAGGCATCTACATCATAACATTATTCACCAAAAGGCAGAATATTGGTTCCAGTAGAATCCAAGATATGTTAAAACATAGGCCCCATTCTGAGAGACCTCATTGATTTCACTTTTTCTACTGACAGGTAGTCTTCAACTTAAACCATAATTAAGCCAAGAATTATGGTTATAATTCATGCCTATCATTAAGCAGGTCATCATGTAACTAATCCAATTTTACAGTTTTTTCAATAGTCATAAAAAACTATAATAGTCATAAAGTGAATAAAGCAGCCATTAAACAAGCCCATTTTTCAAAATGGACAGGTTTTTTTTGCCTGAAACTAGTAAACCAGTAAACCCTGATTTACAGCAAAAAATCTTATCAATTGCAGTTACATGACCATGGGATGGCTATAATTGTGGGCCAGTTTGCCAAATATGATCACTACAGGAGAGAGGCAGACATTTAGAACTTGTGTTGTATGTACCCTTTGCGGTGGGGGGTGGGGGAGAGGTCTGTTGTAACTTTGAATGGTTACAAAGTGGCCAGTCATTAAAGAAGGACTATGTCAAATTTATATTCCTATCCATCTCAGCTTTGGTATTGCAAAGTTTCTATAGCAGCTTCTTCTAACTTTCTAAATTATAAAGCCAGACCCTTTGCAACCAGATTCAGCTATATCATACCCTTCCAATATCTAGTTGTATCCATTTTTAATTCTACTAATTATTCTCAAATTGTATTTCAGCCATTAGCTTGCATAAATACATGCGAATTATGAGTACATTGTTCTAGTAATATCCTGTGATATATAGATTGTGTAAATAAGCAGCTACACATCAATATCCTTTCAGTATAAATCTGCAGGGCATGGAAGCACTGAAACATCAAAGACAGGCAACAGGGAATTACTAATTCTTTGACAGTAGAGAATACTAATACCCACAGATGTCTTAGATATGAACAACAGATATATTATGTCAAGCCCCAATAATACAATTTGTATAATAAGGCACAGACTCCACTATTAAATAAAAGAGCTGAGAACATATATACAACATAAGATTATATGGACTTAGTTTTGAAAATATGTATTAAAACGTAGACTGACATAAACATAGAAAGCCATAAACATGCATTACAATTGTTGGGTTTGTATAGCTTTCTAAACAAGCCACATTATGGCTTAACATCAGAGGTTTGCACTGGTTCGGATGAACTAGTAGAGGCAATTTGGCCTGGGTTGCTGAATCGGTAGTGATTTCTGTCTGCCATGCCCCCTGCCTGGTCGCCTGGTCGCCAATCACTCACCCCGCCCACCTGCTCAATGCTCATTCACCCTGCCTGCCTGTTCTACATTCATCCCACCCACCCCTGCCCTATATAGGTTGCCTTCAACACGTGGCCCAGCTAATCATCTCACCAGTCGACTCGCCGATGCCCACTCAGCTCAGCTCACCAAAAGATAAGCATAAAAGGACGTGGCAGCTGCAGGCTTCTTGCAGTGATAACCAACCTCTGGCTCTGCTCCACTTCTCCAACATGCTATCACCGCTCTGTTCTATGCACTGGCCGTGCAGGCGCACCCCATTGCCTGCTGCTGCTGCACCAGAGGGATTTGCCTGGGTAAGTCCGAGCAGAGTGGTGTAGCAGGCAATGGGATGAGCCTGCATGGCCAGCACATAGACGAGGACAGCAGTGGTGGTGGCTTTTTTGGCACATTTGAGACCTCACAGTCATACCAGAAAAGAGAGCTTGCCTTCCCCTCTGCCACCAGCCACCACTGGAGGAAGGTAAGCCCAAAGAAAGAGGTGGTTGTGGGGGTGGAAGCAGGGCTAGGGCCAGGGTCTCTGAAGGAAGGAAAACAGGGCGACATGTGCGAGAGCAGGCAGCATGCAGGACAAGGCCTTTGACAAATTAGGCCAGGCCTGTGCAGAAAATAGGTAGAAAGAAAGACTACAATAGCTGTAAGCTCAAATTTTTTTCTGTGGGCATGGCTTGGTGGGGGGGTCATGTAACTGAGTGGCTGTGGCCGTGAGTGATGTTAAGTTGGCCATGCACACTCAGTCACATGACCCCCCCACCAGGCCATGCCCGCCAAGCCACACTAGTGGAAAAATTTGAATCTCACTACTGCTTAACATAATCTTCTGTACACACCGATGTTTTTGTAAAAAATCAGGTCTCTGTTGGTCAAATTCAACTCCTGTGGATTGATAAACTGAGTGTTCACTTAGATCATTGTGTCTTAACCTTGGCAACCTTAAGATGACTTTATCTTCCATTATTTTCCAGCCATAATACTGCCTTGAGCATTTTGGGAGTTAAGTCCAGATAAGATTTAGAAACATTGAATTAGAACACCAAAATTAAACAGCACCAAATATCAAGAAAGAGTGGGGAAGAGAGAGGGCGAGAGAAAGGGAAATCTGCCCTTGATGTCTGGGGATAAGGACACCCAACTAAATGGTTTCTAGGGCTGCTAGGTTGAACAATTATTTATTATCAGTGATATCACAGGAACTTCTATGTAATTTTCTAGGCAATGTATGGAAATGGTTTGCTTTTGTTTCTTCTAGAATCTTTTTTTCAACTTCTCAGATTACACTAGGGTAGCCTTAGGGTTTCCTACTGGTCTCCTAACCAATATTAATGCTACTAAGCTTTTCAACATTAGCCAAGATTAGTCAGTTGTTGCCACCTTATTATTTTATGAATAAAAAGAAATTCAAAAATAACTATTTTATAACCATTTTCAAACATGTATTCTGCTAAAGAGGAAGCTAGTAGTATTTTCTGTAAATAATTAGACTTCCACTTTCAAATTCAGAACAAACTGATACTTGATTCATATTCTTCCATTAAAGGAGTAGTGAAATAAATTGTAATTCAAGAAAAATCTATGTTACCAGGAACCATTCTCTTCCGAGAACATCACACAAAAAATTGTAATTAATACCAAAAGAAGGCAGCCTATCTATTAACATAAGCTAGAAAACCCTTTCTAAATTTACAATTTAAAATTTTGAGTATAATATATTATCAAATAACCAAGCATTTTTCCATTTGGAAATAAGAATAAGAAATGCTACTTTGCAAGTCTATAGTCTCTCCTGTGGTTGCAAGCAAGATAGTTAATCCCATCATCTTCTTGACACCCAAATCTGTAGAAAAGTGCTGTCCTTACAGGGAGCAGCGATCCAAAAGACATGTGGACAATCTATTGTCCTCTCCCCATAGAGATTCTCTCTCATTATAGTCTGCTCTCATTATCCATTAATTGAATGGTGAGTGGCCAGTGCTTAATAGATAGAAATGTATCTTATAGATAGGCAGAATACAGATAATATAGCATTTGTATTACTTTATCTTTTTCTATTTTATTTATATATAGAAAAAAGCAGTTGTCATATAGCCCAAAGACTGTTAAGACTTTCATCAAATTCTGACCTCAAAGGGAAAATTCGGAATTGGAAAACTTTTCAATGGCCCACAAAATTCTTATTTTTATCTCCTGTCTGGTACCACCTAGAACCAGAAAATGATCAATGCTAACTGCAATATTTGAACCCACTTGGCAAAAGACTTTCTGTTTTCTCAGCTATGTCAAAACAATTCATGATTTACCACAAATATTAGTTACTTCTAAGTTATTAAAGACCTCAGAATACCAATTTGAAAACTTCAGATGAAGCTGATTTTAATCTTGAATGAAGAAAATGTTAAATATATTTAATTTAAAGAATTTAAAGTAAATAACAAAAAATTTAATAAGAGTTTCTTACCCTTCTGCATTACTTATACAGATCCGAGATAAGATTTTAGAAAGTTATAAACCAACCAGATAAAACTGGAATATTTACAATAAGATTTTGGAATCAGTTCTAAAGTATAAAGAGCTTGTCATGGGAAATAGATTCTATTTGGTTTTTAAAAGACATTACATAGAGAAATAATTTCAAAAACTAGACACTAGAGAAAACTAAAGGTTTTGTATAGAGGAAAAATAGACAGATCTGCAAAATATAATGATATTAAATACCGGAGGAGCCTTTGAAAGAATGGAATCAGAAAATATTATCCATTATATCAACAATGCTAATAATGTTGTCTGCTTCTCTGAATAAATTATGTCCCAAAATGTTATTGAAAAAAATGTCAGATGTAGAACAAATTTTATCTAACAAAATAAAAATGATTTTGAAAGTGGATTTATAACCCTAACCCTCCCACAGCATGTCAGCAAACAATCCTGGTGCCCAAGCAGGGATTGTGGGGCCCCTGCCTCACCTCTGGTGTGGCAGCAGTCCTATAGCTTAAGTACACCATGGTGAAAGACCAGTAGCTACTGCCCCTTTCACAGTCTGATGGAGATTCTGGCAAGCTGGCAAGCTGGCTCACTTCTTAGCCCAGACATGACATCACAGGGAGCGCTATAGGGGAATGAACCCAGACAATGCAGCCCAGGTTCATGCAGTGGACTCCAACCTGGAGGAAAATGCAGCTGCATGATGACAGGACATAGGACCTGGGCAACCTAGATGCATTCATGCAGATCCTGCAAGGGTGGTTTGAGGATCCTATGGAGACCTGGTACACTGAATCCCGCAACCACACCTTTAAGAAGGGAAAATGGATGATGGTAGAGTACATCCAGGATACATCACAGCCTAGCTACCCACCTTCCAGACTGGCCTGAGCACATGCTGATCTCCTACGCCTGAAAGGGTCTAGACTAAGAGCTACACCAGAAATGCATATCTCACGGATGCCACAGAACCGGCAAATGAGTGGCCAGCGAAGTGAAGATCAACCTGTGTCAGAGTGTTTGGCAATGTGACTACCTTTATGAGATAACCCAGGAACAACACACAGCACACAGAGACTTAGACATTAACAGTGGTTTAATATACAACAGATATATACAGACAATGCACATGGTAGAAAAATATCTTTACAAGCAAGCTTTTTTCTTCCTAACAAATAGAGAACTTCTGCACTTAATACTGGCCACAAGGAAAGAGAACCACAGCCTCTAATGGCTGCCTTTTATATACACACATCTTAAGGGGAACTTTACTCTCCAGCCTTAAAGGGAAATACCCATACTCTGTAGAATCATCCTTGTTACATCAGCCAGACTTACATCAGATTCACAGCTTCTAGCAGCAGCTACTCACTGCTGGTCAGTTCTTAAATCTTAATACCTTAACATTCCTCTCATTTAAAACTGAACAGCAGATAAACCAAACACTTTAACATAGCCATACTTTTCACAGAAACAGACTTATTTAACTCTTATACAGCCTCTTTAACATTACAGTATTTAACATTATAGTTATACTAACATTACAGTTTCTTTTACGTTCCAATTACGTTCCAAACAGCAAACACCATTTGTGTAACATCATTTGTGCCCTACTGCCTTTCTCTCTTCTGGCAATCTCGTTATCTTCTGGCAATGTTGGAATACCAGGCACTGTATACTCTTAACTCACTTGCTGTGAACCATTCAGGAGGTATACCCTTGTTGTTCCTCTCAGATCTCCTTGGTATTATATGTTCTTCTTTTATAACTTCTGTGTCTATATCCTCTGTGCCTTTTCTTTTTATTACAGGTCTATCCTCTTCTATCCAGATATCTATATCTGACCTGGTTTCATGTCTCTCCTTCCTTATCTCACTTTCTAGTAAACTAGGACTACTGATTGGCATGAACATCTCATGATTCACATGTACCTTGTTCCAATTATTCTGCTCTGCAAAACTAACAGATCTTGAAATAAGTACCTGTTTGGTACCATCTGAAAATCTGTACCCTTTTGTTCCTGGCTCATATCCAATGAATCTTAACTTCCTGGCCTTACACTGTCCTTTTCTTCTGGTACATTTTGTAACATGTACCCAGGCATAACTGCTAAATGTCCTTAAATGGGCTAATGAGAGTTTCCTAACATGTAACATGAAATATGGTGTTTCTTGTATTGCCACGCTCCATAACCTATTAATAATATAATTTTCTGTCCTCGTGGATATGCTTCACTCATGCCTGTATCATCAAGCAATGCATTCTTCATTGTCTATATTACACCATTCTATCTCTCAGCCACACCGTTTTCTGCAGGCGAATAAGGATTTATTCTTCTATGTCTAATTCCCAGACTGCTTAACCATCTTTGGAACTTGTCAGACATAAACTCTGATCCCCTGTCCATTTGTAGCTGACATACTTTATACCCATAACTTTAGATTTTGATTCCTTACAAACAGTGCAATCTAAATACACATTACATTGCTTTCATTTAAGCCCCTCAGCTATTTCTAGCATTTTCGTAAGTACATCAAAACTTGCATGCCCCAATCTTCGATGTAATAAATGTGCACAATTAACATATATGTGTGTATGTATATGTGCACAACTAGTTTCTTGCCCTCCCAGAATGTACAGGCCATCTTTCTTAACCCCTCATGCACATGTCTATCCTAATGGTGTACTGTCCCTTTGCAAACAGTATTTCATACCTCTGCCTGTCCAATTTGGATATACTCAACAAATTATGTTCTAATGCAGGTACATATAAAACATTATACAATGTATCACCTATTTCAGGTACATAAACATTACCTTCCCCTTTACAGCAGTTCTTTGTCCATCACCTAATTCACATTTGCTTTGCTGGTTTCAAACCAGAAAATGCTTGTGGATTATTAACAGTATGCTGGCTTGCCCCACTGTCCAACAACCACATATTCCTGGTGCGTTCAATCGTTGATGCTGCCAAGGAAAATAATGCTGGAGAACTGCTCCACATGTGCTGCATAGTCCTGCACTCTACTCTTCGCTGCTCCTCTGTTTCTCCTCTCAGGGCAGCAGCTCTGGAGATGCTCAGTGGACCCACATGTGTAGCATCTTTTCACAAAATTCACTGTCTCAACTGCTCTGCTGCCATCCAGGATCTTTGCAGATGCTGGTCTGTGCTGAACACTCTCTCCTCCCATTCCTGGTCTCCTCTCCAGTCATTTCTGCTCTTCCTCTAACAACCGACCAGTTAAATACACCATGGTTAAATCCTGTTCTTGCACAGACTCCAAGTTGTCACAAGAATGTCCCATGAACTGTCCAAGGAACTGAGTACAACATACACCTTGTGAGCCTCAGTAAATGTCATTCCTCTTTCTTCCAACTCAAGGAATGTCCTTCTCATATTCTGCAGATGTATGGACATGCTCTCTCCCGGCTTCAGCTCTGCCTTATACAGTCTTTTAGTCAGCAACACTTTACTGCTTGCAGTTTCTCTCATGTACACACTGCGCAACACCTCCCAACACTTTTTCATAGACCAGAGACCCCTCACGTGTATCAGCTGACTGTCCTCCAAAGCCAAAATTATGCTGGCTAAAGCCTTTTCATTTTTCCTCTGATCCCCATCAACCAGGACTGCTGGTGGGTCAGCAACAATTGTCCACAACTCCTCCCTCTGAAGATACATCTCCATCTTCACATTCCAGGAAAGGTATTTTGTCTCATTCAGCCAAGACAGCAAAAAACCTCACATTCATTTTTCAGTTTTACCCATAAGTGGCATGCACTGAAATATGTTATTTGACCTGTCCACGTAGTTCTGCTTCTTATTCGTATTTCTTCCTCATTTTTCCTAAGGTAGATTACAACATATCTTGAAAAGTTATCTATGAATATCACAATATATCTATATTGTTCTAGGTATTTTATCTTCTCAGACAGTTTATAAAGAAGAGTATTTTTGGAAAGTAAAAACCTCTATGGCATCTTGCAAGCCAAGTCAAACCAAGCCACATATCACACTACCCTTTTCTCGTATTCCACAGGAAAAAGCCTCCTCTGACCCACATGCAAGGTTATAAAAACCACTTAAAGCCTTTTATAGCTGAAATTGACAAAGCACAGTCAGCCAATAACAGCAAATCAATCAAAAAACAAGATGGAAACCTCCTAAATTAAATTACAATACTGTACATTCATGCCAGATACTTAATGCCAGACACCCTCCCTCCATATAAATTCCACACAAAGAAAAGATTTACACACTTTGAAAAGATCAACCTGAAAGGGAAGGAATGACCTTTCTCTCAAACTTCATACACCTTCAGAGCAAAACACTTCAATCAATATGAATATGCACCTCACAATTAAAGCCCTCTGTTAGTCCATCATTTGATGCTATACTGTACATTATGCTGTCAAAATAAACTGTTCTGTTCCCAGTGAGTTGCCATTTATGTTCCATGGACCCAGTTAGATTTGAACCCAGGATTTTCTTCCAACAATATGAAGTCCAATAGTTTGGAAACACTAGCCTGGCTTGTCTTCAAAACAGCTGTATTTGAGTTTTTTCTTTCAGATTGTTGAAAGGTGTCAAAATGCCTTTCTTTCGAGGATTTGATTTTCCCGCTGGGAGAGCTCCGGCCCAAGGATACGGACTACTGCTTCAAAGCTGGATCTTTTTATTTTTCAGGAAGGCAGAGAACAGTGAGAAGTCTGCGTTCCTGGGCTAGCTAGCTTCTTATGGTAAGTCCCTGGTTTTTTATACCCTTTTCTCCCTTTGTCAGTTGATTTTGTGTGAGTGTTTGTATTTGTGCCTAATGTTTCAAATCCTGTTTGAGTTTGTCTTTATTTTCGTCGGAGGGTAAACTCCACGGGGTGTGGAAGGCAAACTCTGCGGGGTGGCCAGATTGTATTATTGGCTTTCTGTAATCTCTTTTAATCTCTTTTTCATATTTGTTCTGTGGCAATCTCCTGTCTGTCCCTTTTGTAATTTATATTTTGTGTCTTTTGTCTGTTTGTTTTGCTTATTTGGTATGTCCTGTATTTGTAAGGGTTTTCTAAGTTATCTTTTGTTTCCTTTTCGTATTTGTCTAGTATTCTTAATTACTTAGGCTTTTGTCTATAGGGATTCTTTAATACTTTTTATTTGATTTCCTTTCCTATGTAAGTTTGTTTTCTGGCTGACCTGATGTTCCCCTTGGTCTTTTCCTGTTTCTTGTGACACTACTGCCTTTGTGAAATTCCCTTTCCACAAGATGCATTGCACTTAGAGAGCAATTGCCTTATGTTTTCCATATATCCATAACCCAGATATTTGTGACCCAGGTAAATGCAGATATTAGGTTGGTTATGCACAGTGAACTTTATTTGTAGTTTTCCTGCGTATAAGACAAGATCATTAACCATTATGCTGGCCCAGATTTCTTTTCCATTATAATTTGTGTAGTTATCTTCCTTTAATTGAATATGAGGACTTTCCTTGGCCAGTGATTAACAGATGGGAGCACATTCTGCAGACTGGGAACCTACCAGATACCTGCCAAGTAACTTACAGAATATCTTTCATTTGAATAGTTAGTAATAGGTTGGTTAAGAAATCCATGCACAATTTCTGCTGCAATAAGGCCGCTTCTTTTTCGGGTAAATCTTTTCTTTGTTATATAGATCCACATCCATGTTGTGAAGACCATTTTTTTGTCCTGATCTCAAATGTAACAGTCTTTCTTCAAGTAGCTTCCTGTCTAAACTAGAACCTTGTACTTTCTTGTGTATTCTGTAATCTATGGTTTTCAGTGTGATTTCACTGACTTGCCTGGATTGCTCTGCGTTATTTTGTTTCTATTTTGGAATTCATCCAGAGGTTTTCTTTTATGAACTTCAGAATTAATTCTCCTTCTGACCTTGTTTCTGTGGCATTACATCTGCAAAGAATAAGTCTTCTACGTGATGGCTCTTCATGCCTTTCCCAATGCCATGCAGCTGTGCTGCCATTCTAGGATAATATTTTTGGGCTGTTTCATCTGCTATTCTTCTTTTAAGGAAAAAGAACGTTTTTTAGGAGAAACAGTTTACAGTTTAAATTTGATTTTCCAATATACCTATATGGTGTGTGCATGTGTTTGTGTGTGCGTGTGTGTATGTGCGTGTGTACTTATGTATTTATATACACAGAGAGAATATATATATATATATATATATATATATATATATATATATATATATATATATATATATATATATATATATATATATTTATATATATATATGGCATTCAGCTTTGTTCGGTATTTTCCCATGTCATTGTGGTTATGCTTTTAAAGTTGTAGCAATGTTTCAGCAGAATCTCATCTGCCATCATCAGGCTTCTGTATGGCAGATGGCAGATGAGATTCTGCGAACGTTGCTACAACTTTAAAAGCACAACCAATGACGTGGGAAAATACAACAAAGCTGAATGCCATACATGTAATACCATGCGAAAACTTAAGAATATATATATATATATATATATATATATATATATATATATATATATATATATATATATATATTTCTTAAGTTTTCATAGGTATTTATATATATGGTATTCAGCTTTGTTCAGGTATTTTCCCATGTCATTATAGTTGTGGTTCTAAAGTTGTAGCAACATTTCGGCAGAATCTCATCTGCCATCATCAGGCTTCTATATAGTGGTCGTCTGTGAGTCAGACTTTCACAGCCATTTCTGTTTTAAATTTGGTGCTAGCCTACGCTGTGCCAGAATGGTTTTTTCTTCATCCTGATTGGTTGGGAGTCTTGGTCTGTTTATTGGTCTTGGAGTTTGCTGTATTCTGCTTGATTGGTGTTTCTAATATCTTCTGTATATTTTATAGCTTTTTTTGTCTTGATTGGCTGGCAACATTGTGTTTTCTGTATTGGAGGCTTTTAGTGCGGCTTGGCTCCGAGTAAATGGATGGGTATCATTTATTAGGAAGCAAGGTTTCATCTGGGTGCCTGGTTGGGGTGTGTTTGTGCTGGAGGTATCAGGGGGAGTCTGTTTGTGCCCAGGTGTTTCCCTGGCTTGTGATGTGGAGATTTTTTTTGTTTTAGAGTGCAGGCTTCCAGATAATTGACAGTCTGGTGGAGTCATTTCTTCTATTCACGCTTTCAGGTCTTTTTTCAATCTCTATGGCTTCTCTGATAATTCTGTAGCTGGGGTTTTCTATAGTGGCTAGGGTTTTAGTGCCATTGAAGTCGATGCTATGACCTGTGGCTTTCATGTGTTGGACTAGTGATGAAGTGTGTTCCAGCTTTTTTATGCAGTTTTGTGTTTATCCAGGTGGGTACTTATTCTTCTATTGGTCTGTCCAATGTATGTGGCAGGGCATGATGCACAGGTGACCATATATGCCTTGGTTTTCCAGGTCAATTTTATCTTTGGGGTTTCTAAGGATTGCTGCTATTTTTCTGTCTGTTTTGAAGGCAGTCTTGATGTGATGCCTGTGTAGTATCTTACTGATTTAACCAAAGATCCATATGTGTGTGTGTGTGTGTGTGTGTGTGTGTGTGTGTGTGTGAACGTACATATACATATACATATAAGTTGTGGCTCGGAGGTTTGAGCCTGCTTTGTCAGAGGTCGAAGACTTGGACAATGAGGAAGAGGAGGATTTGGCTCTGAGGTTTGAGCCTGCTTTGCTAGAGGACGAAGACTTGGATGGTGAGGAAGGGAAGGATTTGGCTCTGAGGTTTGAGCCTGCTTTGTTAGAGGATTTGGAATTGCCTTCCTCCCCAGGACTTTCCTCCTCGGCAGGACCTTCCTCCCTGATTGTGCCTCAGGTGTCGGCAGATAATCAGGAGAGTGTATCAGAGCCTCTGACTGAGGATCAAGCTGAGGAATGCTGGCTTGATGCGAGGCAACGGCGCAGGCAAAAGTGTAAGTTGCAACGTAGAAAGAAAGGACGAATCAGAGACTGAGATGAGGGACTGACACGCCCCACAGAGAATAAAAGTGGGTGTGTTCGCTCTGAGAACTTGTTTGGGACAACGTGTTAATTTGTGAGAGAAGCTTCGAAAGATTCTGTGTGTGGCGATAGCTTGTGATTTATGTTCTTGCTTTATTATCGGACTTGGCAGACAGCTTGTGTGAGACTGTCAAGAACTTTCCCGGCTCAAGGAATTTAACCCTGTCATTACTGGACTTGTTTGCTTGTTTATATTCATTTGGAAATTTGGACTTCTCACCTTGTTGGCACAGGTGAGACATAACACATATACATATACATATGCTCATACATACATACATACATACGTGTGTGTGTGTGTGTGTAGCAGGTTGGATCCACAATGATTCATAACCTTATTCATAATATAGATCAGGTGATCATCTTCAACTAAAAGATTTGTGGCTTTGCTTGTCAACTTTCTTATCCCAAGCCCCTCAGTTCTCTGCTGGCTTTTCTGTGGTTCCCTCAGGCTATATTCAAAGAAGAACATTTCCAATATGAATCTTTAAACCCAGCTGATAGGGTGTGTGTTTTTTTTAACTTATTTGGATTTTTACATTGTGACTGATTACCCACATTTGCTTCCTCCCTACTGCTCAGATATTCTTACAGAATTTACTTAGAATCAGCATTATTTCTATAACAGTTTCCAGACTTCTTCTGTTCATTATCCTCAGCTTTGTAACTGTGAAGAATGGACCCATTATTATTGAAGAGGGATATATATTGCATAACACTTGATGAAAGGTTTAGTCTTTCAAGGCCATTTTACTTACTAAAAATAAGCACCACAAGTTTCATAAACAAACAGGATGCTTGTGTTACTGGCTGATTTAAACTTTGAAGGATGGTTACAGAAGCAGGAGAATATGAAAGGAGATTCCAGGACTGAAATAAATAACATAATGTTATTTACATCATACCTATTAATTACATTCAGCATCAGGAGACCCTCCTATATCAGTCATAGCAAGTATGCCAAAAGTGGTCTCTGCAGTTTGGCTCTCAAAATGGTTGCTTTCACTGGGCAAATTTTATAGCCCTGCAATTTCGCTTCCCCCTCCACCCCAACACTTCTCTATTTAGGCATCAGGAAAGGAAGATATGTAGAGTCCTCACAGTGCACTGATGATCATATTACCTAGTTGGGTAATGAAACATCTGCAAGAAAACAACAAAAGTCAGAAAGCATTAAGGACCCCACAGTTCAACCCTGACCTACAAATGTTCCATTGTAAGCTTAAATATGAATAAGCATTAAGTGTCTAGCAGATGCTTGGCACCTGCTATGACAAAAGAGGAAAATAATTTATCTGATTAAGGTTACAGATGGAAATTTGTTATCTCACAGCTTGAACCAGTAAGTAGGGAGAGCTAGCTTGTCTAAGCAGCCTCTCTTCCAGGTTTTAATAGGAAAAAATACAGGTTAATCACAGGATACAAGGATTAAAAAAGCATGTGCAGGAAAGGTCTCAGTTTCTCACTTGAAACCTGAGGGATCTCTATCCTTTCAGCATGGCTCTTCCCCAGTCACTGGGCTAGGGTGGGTTTGAGTCATGAGAATGATTGGTGTGATGCCTAGAGGAAAGGTAATTTGTTTTTAATTATGGTATTTATGAATTGCAGTCAGCCATCTAGAGTCATCATATGAGGTAGAGGACCAAAGAAACCCCCACAAACAAACAAATAAAGTATAGTGTTTCACATGTACTTTTAATATAGTAGTACTAGTTTAGTTGCAGTGATGTGTAATGACCTTGATGGGTGTCAAACTCAATCATGTCACATGACGTATCATGATGTATTTTGCCTTTGCGGAGCCATGATGGGCGTGGTCTGCATGTGATACATTCAGCTTGTAGGCTGCCAGTTTGATACACCTGACATAGACAGTTATGGAAAATCCTTTGCCTGGATAATAGGAGTTTAACATAGTTTAAATCCATAATAAATAATATTCAGAAACAACTCAAGAGAAATACCTCCCTAATTCACTGATATGTAAGTGGTAGGAGGAGAATGTACAATATAATCACACTTGGAAAATTCTTATTATATAAACAATTTCAATAAAAGTAGTTGTAGCCTTCTAGTATAGCATTTCTTAATCTGGTCTGCACAATGTAGCTAGCATCAGCTTCTGAGGTCTTTCAGTGTAACTTGTGCATTCCAACACCCTGAATTTAGGTCCTCTAGCTAAATTAGGTTTATCTCTACATATTTCTATTTATTTGTTTGTTATTATAGAATTCCAGTCAGTATGAAAATAAATCAGACTTGGCTTTATAGTGAAGAGGAAAAAAATCATCCTAAGAAACATTCTTTAACAGACATCTAGAAAACAGTCTATTCTATCAATGCTGATAATTTCCCAAGTGACAGAAAGAGATTTATAGACACATGCTGGGATGTTACTGCAGAGTTTGTGAATGTGCATGATTGTGTGCATTATTAATACTGCCACAGTAGACTCATGCTGTATGCTCAGCCGTACTGCAGGTGTTGCCTCCCATCTTCAATCTTAGATATTATTTCACACATGGCTCTAAGGATCTAAAGTAAAGCATGGTTCAGCCATGCAACTATGCCAGATTGTGGGTCAACCCTGTTTTTCTTTCCTGGCTAATGCTTCATTGTCTGTTCTCTGCACTGGCATCAAGGTAATTTATGCAGGTATTTTGTATGCACAGCAAATAATGAGAAACACCTGCAAAATGTTTCCCTCCCTGAGTTCAGCAACTAATTATATTTTTAAATAATGGCTACCATTGAACACAATTATCTAAATCATTTAAAGTAATGGAGTCTTTTTAAAGGTGTTTTCAGAAGAAAAAATGCAATTTTAAAACACTCTTTTTATTTGCAATATGGGAGACTAAAAAGTTCAGTAAGCTGCTAAGCAACGGGGGTGGGGGGGGGATAAAGTGTTCTATCAGCTTCAGATCAGTTTATTTCCATCTTTTCTTATTCTTCTGAGATTTTGGTTCTCTAGCAAAGTGAAGATAAGAAAATATATAAAGTCCATCTTATAATGTATTAATTTAATTCATATTCAATGTTTATCTTATTTACTTGGTGTCCTAATGAGATAGGTGACAAAATTACTAATATATGTGCCTAAATGGATGAGATAAAATATTACCTTTAAAGCAGGCCAAATCAAATGCAAAAGATGCAGAAAATTTGTGATTGTTTTTGTTGTCACACTTTACCTGTCTAACACCACCTTTATGTCATATTTGTACCACTCTGAGATAGCTCTGGACCATACTGGATCAGTTTAGCAAGTGAAAAGAGGTAAAGTATTAGCTTGTTTTTTTTTTAAATTTTAATTGTTGGGGGCTTGTGGGTAGGCAATATTCTTGCAGGAATGTTCACCTTTTTTAAAATTTTCTAGTTGCTAGGTTGCAGCCATGCTAACAAGTCTTTCAAAGGGAAAGATGATTTGAGAGATTTTCACTTTCTCCTTCTTCATAGGAACTGATTTTTTTTTCATACAGCCAGACATATAAAGAGAACTGTGGGATGGAGAGAGCAGACATATTCATTGCTCATCAGTATGAAATAAGAGTGAGGCTTGTTGAGGTGACTTGAAATCTGCAGAACTATTTTCATTCCTTGTTTTGAATGTATATAAACTGGCAGATGGGAAAATGATTGAAAAATATATTTCATCTGACAAATTTCTATTGTGGGATAAGGAATAGAAAAAATGGTCAAATGGAAGTGTCTAAAATGCCTCTTATGAATTTTAAAAATCATAGAATCCCATGTGGTCACTTTATTACTTATAGTTTGGTATAAAATGATAAACCAAATTACAATTCCTTTGAAAAATGTTTAGCTCAGATCTTCACTGGGAATCTAATGATTGGTTCTTTGGTTATAAAACAGTTCTGGATTATATGTAGACATCTCCATGTTGTTTTACCATCCTGATTATATTTTATCATAGTGGGATTTTGTAATGTTGGAAAATAAATAATACATTTGTATGTTTAAGTAAGGAAACAAAGGCATATGTTGAAGATATGGTGAAGAAATTTACTATTGTGAGAGGGGACTTTAGTCATATTAAAACCTTAACTATAAAAGTAGTGATGCTATTTCTTACCTTGTATCTCAAATTTTTCATAGTTATGAGATAATCTTGATGCCTAAACCAGACCCTTAATATGTAATTCAATAAAATTAGAAGAGGCATGTGTATGAAACTATGAAAGACGTTCATCTTGACTTATGCCTATAGAAAAAACAAAAACAAATGAGGATAGACATTTCTCATTTGAAAAATCACATGAACAATTATTTCTGCAATCTATCATTGGTTGGGTTAGATCATTCTGTATGGTATATTGACTTTGAGTTCTGGAAAGTAATTTCACATATACTGCACAACTACTGAACTAGTTGTTTCTTGATGTGGCCCAGTGATCAGTATGAAAATCCATTCCGGTTGATTTTTTTTCTTTTAAAACATGGGGCAGAAATGTTGAGCACATATACTATGCGATACAGATCTAGGCATTCTCTGAATACCTGGAAATGATGATTGAGATTTGGGTCACATGAGCTGAGTTTGATTACAATACAAAATTCAGGGATGGGACAGGAGGTATAATTATGCTTTCCTTATGTGCACATTCATATCCACCTATATTTCAAATGGTCTTCAAATTTATCCTGTAGCCCAACTATGTGACTTGACATAGACTTTGAAATATTTGCACAATTTTGCAATGCTAATTCTTTCTCACTTATTCTTTCTGACTTCTATTTGTCAAGGCTATATATATTCAATTAACATATATAACTGCCCAACTCAGAGTATCTCAGGGTGGTATTCAAAGAAATTAAAAGCCATCATAAAAATGATGTAGATCAAAACAAAATAGATTGGCAACTAAGGCCACCAATTAATATTACTATTACATTCTCTAACCCTGTTTCACTCAATATTCTAGCTTAACACCTGCAGAAATAGTCAAATATTTAGAATCTTACAAAATTTTCTATAAAATTGGGAATATCTAAATTTTGGAGACAAGCATTCCACAGAACAAATACTACCACAGAGAAGGCATGTTTCGTGAATCCTACCAATGACAATACTTAATAGAAGGGATCCAGAACATACCAATTCTGTTGGATCTAGTGGGGTTAGTGTAACTAATAAAAGATAAGCATTCTCACAAATAGCATGCAATTCAAATTGCACCTAAAAGTCTATTGGAGGCCAATGTAACCATAAAGCAGAGGTGTAATGTTAGTTGTTTTTTAAACCAGTTGTGACTGTACCCAAAGTAGGCTCTTCCATAACGAAGTAGGTATGTTACACAGAAATTTAATTTTAACTATATGCTTGATATTTGCTTATTATAAAGCTCACTGGAGAGGGGATATCCTTGAATCTTTTGTTCCTCATGCTGTTCCTTTTACTGATATTCTTTCTAAAAGAAAAGCTGCCTTGATCAATTCACAGTTTTGCTCACAGAGTGAACTCACTGAGTTTCAAATGCTAACCAAATACTCCCTCTCAGTTTGGACACAGTACAAAGAACTTCTCTGTAGTATTAGGTTGCATTCCATACTATAATTTGACTAAAATGTAGAAATAAACATTAGGCTAAAAACATTATTACAGACAACTGAACATTTTATTTTCATTTTGGAAGCTCCCTCCCTTGAAAAAAATAAAATATGTTCTAAGACTGTGATGAAAATTTTGACTCTCTCAATAAGATTAATAGTATTCAACAGATATTAGCTTGATTTTTGTTTCATGTGATTTTTTTTTTAAAAAAAAGGAACTTTACTGGTAGTGCAGGACTCATCCATGACCAGGAGAGGGATCCATTGGCTAAAAGTTGGCAGTTTGTTCTGTTCGAACATAATCAAGCATGTCTAGAATAATATTAAATGTTTAGAAAGTAAAAGAATATTTGAATGTTCAATTATGAAACCTATAGACTATTTCGGGAAAAAGAGCTGGGAGGAGGCCTAGTACTTCTAAGAATTTGGTGTGATACATGGAGAAATTTTCATGGAAAAGTGATACAGAAAATGGACACATAATATTAATGGATTTGTTGCACCAAATAAATAAATAAATGAACATAAGCCAATTGCTTGATTTGATTTCTATTTCAATTTTTGACAAGGAAATTGTTGTTAACATATATGCATAAATAAATGATAATAGTTACCACCGGTAATATAAATGTGACATTGCTCTGGTTTACCATTTCTGGCCTGTTACAATTATTTTTTAAAGAAATTACGTGGCAAATCTGATGAAAGATTTTCAAAGAACTTGGAGCATTGTTTTGTCTTCCATCCAACTCATGCAGTAAAAAAAACTATAAAAAGGTCTGAAGATGTATGTATTTTGGATGGATGAATAGTCTCCCCCCCACCCCCAAGCAAAATGCTTGAGCTTTATTCTTATTGATCTTGGCAGTTTTCTGATTTATTACAGTGTTGATGTCTGCTTCTTTTGTATCACTTGGCAAATGATCAATAGCTTTATTCTTGGTGCAGTCATTTTCAGATTGACTATGGCAGGAGATATAAAAGGAAATAATACCAGATTAGGGGGTTAGGTGAATTAATAGTAGAACTGGGACTTCCGTTTCAGAGACTTGATTGAAGAAACATAAGTAGGCTGACAATTATGATAGCCGGTCCTGGGAGGACATTCTAACAGCATGATGCTCCCACTGTTGGAAAGGATTTTTGTTGTCATTTGGTTTGGGTTTTTTGTTTTACAAAGCAAAGCTACTCACACATAGGAAATTTTTTCACAATTTGTTATCACAGCAAGTGAACCAATATGTTTCTTTGGAATGTGAATGAATATGTGTGGGAATTGTGATAAATAAATGCTAGCATATAAAGCTTTACTCATGTTCTAAAGATGTTCTTAATGTTAGATGTGTAGATCTTGTGATTCAATAAAATTGTTTCAATAAGTGAATTTAAAGCTATGTTCAAAGGGATGGATGAAACAACTAGCTGTAATTTTGACCAGTGTAATAATTTAAACATTGGAATCTACAAACATTCCTGTTGACAATCATTAATACAGTCAATTGTTTATCTAAATTATTATATATAAAAAGCAGTTTTCTTATCATGATCTCATTGAAATGAATAGTTACCATTATTTATACAATTGTCTCTAAACAAAAAAACAAACTGTTTATTAGTACAATCAATTTACAATTTTATACTATTAAAAAAGGTCCTTAATATGAGGCTTTACTGGAGATTATATAAAGTGCATGTCCAGCTGACATATCTCAATGTATTCGTTAATCTGCATTTTATTTGAAATATTTTAATGTATTTAGACCTAAAATGATGTAAATGAAAATGAATCCCTGCATCTCCCTCAAGACTGATGAATTGTAAAATAAACAGCAATCAGGCTAAAGATGCTGTGTTAAACACACCAAGTTTTGTCTTGCTAAACTAAGCAAAATTAGTCAAATGCCCTAAGTAATAGGTGCTGTTTTTTTTTTTTCTCTCCCCCCATTTAAATTATTTCTTCACTTGTTTTTGTGTCTATGCATAAATTAAAAATCTGCTGAAATTTATTATTCATCTGAGATGTAATTAATATGCAAAATTGTGCAAATTAAGATGCAATTAGGTTTCAATTCTCTAGTGGAATTTTCCATTATAATTTAATACAAAGTAATAGAGTAATTGGTGTCACGTGTAATTACTGCAACTCACGTGTATATGCAGACGTGAAAATGGTTTGTATATGTTAGTTATCCTATGCAAATGTACCATCTAGTTTGTCATCACTGGAAGACTAGGTAAACAAAGAATGCCTTACAACAAGAGAGAGTAAGTGACCCCCCCCTTTCTTTTCATGTACTGTCATTTTCAAGAACAACATGAATAATTGTAATTGATATTGCTGCATTTATTCTTTAGAATTCATAAATAGGTATAGTTTTGTATCGCATTCTCATTATTTTAGACAGTACTTATCTCTAGTAAAATAAGACATAATAACAACAAGACAAAGAGATTCTGATGTTCCAGTGACATACTGAAAATCAAAATAACAAATGAAGGCATTTCAGGCCAAATCATGACCATCATAACAGTACCTAGGTTTACTCTGAGATCTATTCTTTCGTAAAGGGATAAATATAAACTTAAGCTTGGAAAAACTGCATCATGTCTACTAAAAGTTGTTTTTGCTTCCAAGCAAGGACAGCCATGTTTTTTTTAAATCCTAACCACATATATCAAAGAATAGGTGGTACCAAAAAATTCCTAGATGATGTATTTTTTTAATAATAGCAAAGTAAACAGAAATGTTCATGTCATGAAGAAGATAAGTTCTTGGATTTCTATGTTTCTCAACAAACTAACATTTGTTAATCTCCCCCTTTAGTTGATGGATTCCAGCAGGCTTACTTTGAAAGTGTATCAGGTGATGAAATGAAGGAACTTTCTGATCTTAACATCATTAAAAAAGAATCTTCCAGAAGAAAAAGGTGAAAGAAAGTTATAGGGTTGGAGTCAATGAATAATTAAGAGTTCATACTATGATGGATTTCACATTCTGATATTAGACCTGTTTCTGTATAATAATGTAAAAAGGCTGTGCCTTTTTCCCAACTAAGGACTATCTAAGACATAATTTCATGAGGGTTGTGTTTGACCTTGCGAGGTTGGCATGGCCAGATCCATGTCACTCATGTCAGGGGCACCTGTGGTGGCCCAGGTGAGGCTGGGGGGGATCCATTGTCTTCCTGGGCTCCATTTTTGGCTACAATGTCCTCCTCTAGCCTTCTGCCAGCAAAAATGGAGTGTCAGCATTCCAAGTAAATTCTCCAAACAATTCAAAACTTGGAGACAAAATCCATCAAAGTTAGAATTTATTAGAGAAGTCATGTTGGCACATCTGGGGAAAACCCGAATCTGAATTACCACATTTCCTCCCCTCCATACCAAAACTTTAGTGAGTTTTAGTATGGAGGGGAGGAAATGTGGTAATTCAGATTTAGGTTTTCCCTGTCCCATTTAGTGACTGCCAGGTCATGTTGTCCATTCGACCTCCGGTCTTGGCTTCTGCCAATTTCCAGTCATTCCCCTCCAGATGCCAGCAGCTTGTCCTTGATCTCTGGTGAAAAAATGTTGTGGCTATACTCCCTTTGCTACTCTCCCTTTCCCACAGTTTGCCCATCCCCCACTGTGGCAGTCTGGAATCTGTCTCAAGATGGATCCGGGGCTGACACAGAGCCCAGGAGGGCCACACGTGCCTCTCCTGAGCTCCATTTTCACTGGCAGAGGTCTGCAGAAGGCCATCACAGCCAAAAATGGAGCTCGGGAGGACAGCTCAAAGGACTCCTGAGATCCATTTTTGCTGACAGAGGCACCATGGGCTGGTCCTTCACAGTTTTTAGGGTGGCCCCACAGACCAGATTTAAAGCACTTGTGGGCTGGATCTGGCCTATGGACCTCGAGTTTGACACTCTTGATCTAAGGACCTGATATGTTTTCTCCTACTTGATTTACAATCAGCATTAAAAACTAGGTAAATTTTTTTCTATCCATTTTAGCTTCAGATTGTACTGCACTAGCTAAGGTTGAGCAAAAGAAAGAAAAGCTCATGCTTCTTACTCTACAAAGGACATTTCTACACAAAAGGGTGCCATAGGACAGTTTCCTAAAACCTTCCATGCTAAATCCCTTCTACTCTTAAGGATAATAAATTATCTTAAGGATAATAAATCTTGGGGGTCCTATCAATTAAGATGGTTCAAGCCACAGGCCTACAGAAACTTGTAATTAGGAACTTGCACGTGCTAATTTGTATTGACATGTGATAATTCATAAATAGTAGGGTTAATTTTAATTTTGTCAAAGGCAAACAATTTCTCATTCAAATTACTCCAAATAAATTCCATTAATTTATAACCCAGTCTTTTTTTATTTCAGATTGGTCAGTCCTATTCAATTAGATGTTCAAGAGAAATGGGGTGGGTGTGTCAACCTCTAATTAATTTTCTCATTTGCAGGCAAATCCTGTTTCATTTTAAAACTCTGTCTGTTAAACAAATTCCATCATTAAATCCATATCCATATATGAAATAAAATAAATGCAGGACTGTTTGGAGTATATATATTTCTTTAAATTCTAAGTGGTAGTGAGAAGAATGAGGATGAAACAATTGGGAAGAGGAGAGATAGGAGAAAGGAATTTTGGAGAAAAGGGACAAAAAAAATCAGGTTTTTAAACTGGAGAGATTGTTGCATTGTGCTGGAATGAAGCACAATGTAAAGTTTTTACAAAAAAGAATCACTATTTAATCTGGTATGTATATATACATACAAATACATAAAACATGCACATATATACAATTACCTAAACTCAGATATTCCATTTATATATTGCAACAAAATGAGACAGAAGACATTTTACAGGAAAAATAGGTAGAGTGGGGAATCTTTTCCCCCTTTCCCCCCTTTTTCTCCTCCATAGTTTCATCATAATTCCTACAAATGCTGTTCCAACTCTTGCAAAAAAGAACATCCATTTTGTAATATTATTTTTCTTCCCATCTACTTCCATTTTTGTTACTGTTGTTATCTCAGCTATAAATATCCAGCATAACTGTGTTAAGTTAGTTTCAGGCTAATTTATTTTTACTTACAGTAAGTCTAAATAAAGTAAACTTGACTAACTTGGATTTAAACTATATTACTATCAATAGGGGGGCCTAACACCACATATCTTGTTTAGACCCAATCCCTTGACTCAAGGTCAACTATTTATTTACAAGTTGTAAATAATAAAATTTCCCTGACTATCCTTTCAGCTGCTTCAGTCTCTATTAATTTTTTTATGGCTTGAGTGAAAAAAGGGTTTTTTTTAGGGATTCAAGGATTTATTCAAAGGTTTCATTCAGGTAAGGAATACCTGAAACTTAATGTTCTAATGTCTTATAATATACAGCTCTTTGGCTGTGCATTTAAATTCAAAGAACAGAAATGAATGAGACTACATACACACACACACACACACACACACACACACACACACACATTTTGCATTTCCTTATCTCTTTTTTCAATTTCATCTAGTTACTTATTTGAAAAAAAACAAGGAAATAAAATCTGCCATTAGTCTCCTGTGCTACAACCCATACATGCTTCACCCATTAATCCATATGTAGCTTCTCATTCTCTTCTGTAATACTACCAATTACTATGCAGTCAGGATTATTTGTATTCATATTCATATCTCACAGTGGACGTTTAAGCTTCACTCTGAGCAACACTCATGCCTTAAACTATACCTATTATACAGCTGTTGTACAATTACTGTAAATGAAGTGCACAATATGAGACTCAACTTACAAAATAACTTGCAATGAATGATAGAGAAGGGTTTACAATTATTCACTGTTCTAAGCTATACAGATAGCTTGCCTCTATGTAGCTTTTTTGGGGGGAGGGGAGGTGTACTCCTGATATTTAATCAAGAGTGGTTGTTAAAGAAAAAAGGAAAAAGAATTGTCACTAATGCTCCACAAAGCTGCCCTGCTTTGTGGAACATCTTGTTCTCAGAGGTGAGAAAAGTTTCTCATCTTTCGGCATTTCAGAAAAGGGTCAAGACTTGACTTTGTGTGAAACCCATACAGCCATATAGAGCTATTCTGTCAGTGTCACATGTTAAGACTATGTTTCTTTTATGGGGGATAGGGGACTCAGTGGTGGGATTCAAAATCTGTGTTCTGTGGGTGTGGATTGGTGGGTGTGGCAGGGTAAGGATACTATAAAATCTCCAGTCAGAGGTGTTATTTGCCAGTTCTCTGAACTACTCAAAATTTCCACTACCAGTTCTCCAGAACTGGTCAGAACCTGCTGAATATCACCTCACAGGAGACTCCAGGCAAAGGGAAATGACTATCAACCAGGTAATATACTGTAATTTAAGCCTTACTACCAAGCCTTCTTTTAATGTAGGAAGGTCTGAGGATCATTGGAAACAGAAAGGACCTCCATATAGCCCTTCAGTTGACATTTTGATATTCCATGAGGTCATTCGTCTATAGCCTATAACTTCATACAGTACCATTTCATACTATTTCACACAAATAGTAGTTGTATAGATTTTTTGAATTTATTAGGTACATGTTGGTACCATATAAGAGATATGTCAAAACATGCCGTCTTTGATATATCCCTAAAAGAAATTGTTTCTTTTCATAGATCTCTAATCCTGTTTTCCATTCATTTTTACTGTTTTATATATTTTCCATTCTTTTATGTCTGTTAATTTCCTAGCAAATGTTTGCTTCATCATTAGAGTTGACTAACTCTTCCTCCTCCTCCTCCCTACCTGCCAATCACCAACTCCATGCTAACTGAACATGCCTTATACAATTAATTGTGCTGCTTTGCATTATAGCTCATCAACACATTTAGAATTAGCCGAAATGAAATAATGGGGGTCAGTTCTGTAAAAAAATGAGTTTACTTTCATGCCAGCTGCAGAAAATGAACAAAACTGGCTTCATGCCAAGTCAGGGAGTCTCACATTAGGAAGAGACAAGGGAAATACTTACACAACATTGCACATCAAAGGAAATATTATATTATATATTACAATATTATATCCATGTTCCTAAAAAAGTTACCAACTATAGCTGGCCAACTTCATCTCTTACACATTCTCTCATTAAAGGAAGAATAGTTGTTTTATTTTGAAATAAATGGTTCTACATGAGAGCTGAAAGATGTTGCTTTACAAAGCATATACTGTAAATCTTACTCTGAAGAGAAAGAGAAATACTTGGAGCTTACTGGATTTTCTGTGAAGAATACCTGATTATTATCCTTTTGTATGTTAAAATGTTATTCAAGTAAAATGAATTAAATCCAATAGCGAAATGAAATATCAATGTTTTGCACTAAAAAATGATAATTGATTCTATCCGTGTTGAAATCTACATGAATTCCATGCTGCCATTGGCACTCATCTGGGAACAGATCTTGCCTTCCAGAGTACCCTTTAATTCATTTCCGTTGATGTAACAGCATTCAAAGTGGCTTAAGTCCAGAAATATACCATGATGAAAATTATCAGGGGAAAATGTATGCATCAGAGATCCATAAGCATTCCTGGAATTCATTATCAGGATTAAATGAAATGCTACGTATTCGTACAATTAACATTGCACTGATTTTTTTTTTAAATGTTTAAATAAGAAGCAGAAGGAACTTATCTGTAGAAATAACTTCTGAGTTATCTGACCCCAGTTACATACCAAGAAAGCAAAACAGCCATTGTCCCCAGCACCTCAATTTTTAGATTTATATATGAATAGCAAATCCTACTTTCAAGACCATTGTACTACCTCAATCATTTATTTTCATAGCCAAAGCTATTCTTCCATATTGTCCCTTCACCATATTTGTAAGAGGTCTAGGGCTGTAGATAGCAGTCTGTAGATAGCCTTAGACCATGACTGTATACTGTAGTGCTGAGATAAGAAATTGCATCAAATTATTGACTGATCAGTCCAGTAATAACATACCCCAAGAAAGCATCATGACTATTATAATAGAGTTCTTTGCAATACTTAATTCATTTTTTAATTACAAGATAGGTTTCTTTAAAAAGCGAAGTTGCCATAAAAGGTGATTCATTGAAAAGTACATTAAATATGAATCTCACTATTATGGATTTGAGACTTGCTTCCTTTTGTCTTCATTGAAGAGGCCTGGCATCATGTCATGCTTTGGCAACCTATATACCAGATTGACCAGGAAGTCTGGTGTGTGTTGTAATATATTACTTATATTAATTACACTATATCAATTTCATTTATTATATTATTATATTATGCTCTGCTCTGTTATACTATACTATACTATACTATACTATACTATACTATACTATACTATACTATACTATACTATACTATACTATACCAACTATACTATACATATATTATATTCATTACATATCTTTCAAATATTTTTGACTACAATTTCCATAATCCATGACAATTACCATATTGCTCATATTCTGAAATTTGTAGGGTTCTCCAAAGCATACTGTTTGTAGGATACACCAGCATTCATAAAATTGAGCACAGAATCAACATTTTGGTGTGGAATGCTTTGACATATTTCAGAATACATGTGATTCCTTTGCCTCTGTGCTGGTGGATTAAGTTTCACATTGAGTGATATATATCCAAATATGTGGGTAACAATTCTGGATATATGGCAATCAGTCCTTTGAAATGAACGTTTTTTTTCTTGTTCTTGGAAATCTAGAAAGAAGTTGCGGGGGGGAATTCTGGCTATTAAAAAAGCATCAAAGCAAGGAATTGTAAGCACCATTGAAAAGAAGGTAATTTATAGATGAATACAATTGCATGAAGATGTATTAGGAATTGTATTTTTTGTATTATTTCCATTATATTGGGACTAATTTCCATAATAATGATGTTAGCTGAAAAGCTGCCTTTGTCTATCAGGTCTCAGCAGAAAAAGCAAATATGAAAATGGCAATATTTTTAACAATATGTCAGGATTTTCTTTAATAAAGCTAATGTTTTCAGATCTGCTTTTATAAAATATTGTAAGTGCCATCAAATTGCTGATTTAAAATTTCATTATATTTTGTAAATATTTCTCACTTCCCAAAGAAAACTTTACACATGAGCTGAAATCCCACATAGTTGATCTTAATGCAAAATTTCTCCACTATAGGACATGTTAATTTAAAACAGGGAGCTAAAACACCATTTTAGTCCTTCCTAATCAGATATAATGATAGAAATGAAATGAAAGATGGTAACATAGACATAGCTTTTCCTTAATTGTTATGTTATGTCACTTTCCTTACATGACATTGAAGGTGTGGCTAGTGCACTAAGAATTACCTGTTAAACACAGGAATATTTCAGGATTTCACTGAACCAACCTAATTTCACACGTTTCAGCCTAATTTTGGAATTTACACATATTTGAAGTGTGTGTGTGTGTGTGCGCGCATTTCTTCTGTGGTTATTAATATGCTTCTAGTGATTCAAGAAACAAGTTATGACCCATAAAGTTTTACATAACATAGGGCCTAGATTCTTGAGAGATTGTCTATCGCCTGTAGTATCAATAGTAATAGCAATAGCAATAGCACTTAGACTTATATACCACCCATAGTACTTTACAGCACTCTTTGGGTGGTTTACCATAACACCCATTCTAACTCCTTATTTTACTGACCTTAGAAGGATGGTAGGCTGAGTCAACTCGAGCCCATCAGAATAAAAGCTGTGAAAACTGCTGCCTGCAATACTACATTCTAGCCATTGTGCAAACTAGATGGTCCAATCCAGTAGGATTTGTTATTTCTGGATAGTTTTAATTAAACAATGACATGTATTGCAAGATGTCCAACCCCCAGCTGTGGCCTTTTGCTAACCAATTGACAAATATATGTAGGAAATACACCACAATAATAATGGGGGACTTTAATTACCCTGATATCAACTGAAAGACTAATTCTGCATCAAGTGAGAGATTGAACACATTCTGACCAACCTAGCTGACAATGTTGCGGTCCAAAGAGTAGAGGAGAGAACTAGAGGGGTAGCCATATTGGACCTAATTCTTACTAACAGAGAAGAAGTGATAGAGGGAATTGAAATTACAAGAACCTTGGGTGAGAGTGACCATGTCAGATTGGAATTCAATATAATGCAAGCATAAGCAATAGAACATAATCATACCAAAGTCTTAGATTTTAAAAAAGCTGATTTTAACAAACTCAGAGACAGCTTGGGAAAGATTCCTTGGATGAAAGTCCTAAAAGGGAAAACAACCAAGAAGCTTGAGAAACTCTGAAAAATATGAGCATAAAAGCCCAGTCCAGAACAATACCACTGAAAAAGAAAAACAAGAAATCTAGGAAGTTGCACAAAGATCTCTCTGATAAACTGAAAGACAAAAAAGATAAGTACAAATGGAAAGAGGGACACATAACTAAGGCAGAATATCAGCAGGTAGGCAGAATCTGCAAAGATGAAGTCAGGAAACAAAGGTTCAGAATAAACAAAGATTTGCAACAAAAGTCACGGATAATTTTTAAAAAGGTTCTTTCAACCTATAAATAACAAGAAAAAAGTCAAGGAAACAGTCCACTAAAGAGAGAAGATGGCAAGGAAGTAACAAGCAGTAACAAGAAAGAATAGCCGCTTAACTTGTTCTTTGCATTGATCTTCACACAAAAAGAAACTATAGCCCAACCCAGTAACATAACTATAAAAGACAGTTAGAAATAAAAATTAAAATAAGCAAGAAAATGTTAAGAGAACCCCCTGCCTGATCTTGGTGAATATAAATCTTTGAAACTTTATGGATTACATCCTAGAGTTCTAAAGGAGCTGGCAGATGTCATCTCAGAACCATTGTACCATAACTTTTAAAAATCCTGATGCACCAGAGAACAACCTGAGGATTGGAAAAAGGCTGATGTGGTTCCCATCTTCAAAAAATGAGGGAAAAAAGGCAAGACCCAGGAAATTACAGAGTAATCAGTCTAACATCAATCCTGGGAAGATACTGGAAAAGATAATAAAAAAAATAGATCTGCAAACATCTAGAAACAAATAAAGTTATAACTAAAAGTCAACATGGATTTGTTAAAAACTGATAATTCCAACCAATCTTATTTCATTCTTCAACAAAGTAATTAAATTAGTAGACTAGTGAAATGCTGTGGACATAGTATACTTAGACTTCAATAAGGCATTTGACAACGTAGACAACAAACTATTTTTTTGGTAAACTAGAAAAAAAGCCTCACCACCAGATGGATTTGTAAGTGGCTGACAAACAGTATTCAACAAATAGTCCTTAATGGTACTACAGCTACACAGAGGGAAGAAAACAGTGGGGAACCACAAGATACTGTCTTAAGATCCAGTACTCATCAATATTTTCATAAACATTTAGATGAGGGAATACAAAGGGAATTTATCAAATTTGCAGATGATACTAATCTGGTAGAAATACTAATACCCTAGATGATAGGCTCAAGATCCAGGTGGATCTTGACAGACTTGAATATTAGGCCCTCTCTAACAAAAGAAATTCAACACAGAGAAGAGTAAATTCTTGCACTTAGGCAAGTACACCTACAGATTAGGTGAAACCTGGCTTAATAGCAGTAACTGTCAAAGGGAAGTTGGATAATGAATAGTGGATAATCATTTAAATATGAGCCAGCAGTGTGCAACAGCAGCCAAAAAAGCCAATGCAACCCTAAATTGCATTAACAGAGGAACTGAATCAAGATCATGTGAGGTACTAATACTATAAAGCCTTAGTAAGGTGACACCTAGAATACCGAATCTAGTTTTGGTCATCACACTATAATAAATATATTGAGAGATTTCTAGATATTGACATTCTAGAAAGAATGTAAGATGATTAGGGGCTTGAAGGCTAAAATAGATAAAGAATGGTTGCAAGAATTGGGCCTGACTAGTCTAGTGAAGAGAAGGACAGAGGGTGACATGTAGCATTGTTCCAATATTTGAGTGGCTGCCACAAAGAGGAACAGGTCAAGCTATTTTCCAAGTCACCTGAAGACCAGACAAGGAACAATGACTGGAAATTGACCAAGGAGAGATTCAACCTAAAAATAAGGAGAAATTTTCTGATAATGAGAACAATCAACCAATGGAATAATTTCCATCAGAAGTTGTGGGTGCTTCATCACTGGAGACTTTCAAGAAGAGACAGGGCAGCCACTTGTCAGAAATGGTGTAGGGTCTCCTGCTTGAACAGGGTGTTGGACTAGATGACCAAAAAGGTTCTTTCAAATTCTGTTATTCTATAAACCTTGAGTGGTTTGGAAGGTTGCAGAAATGGTGAGTGCCCACCACTCACACAAATGGAGCTATACATACTCATTTGCCTGCCATCCACATGGAACCATCCCCTCCACCCTCCCGGTCCACAAAGCCGGAAAGGTTGGGGAACTCAACCTATCAGGATTAAGCATGATTTTCTATCATGACACCTGCCTTCTGGAATGTGGTTCTCTTGTATCTATGTTTCTTGAGCCTACTAGCATTCCAGAAAGCCTTAAAGAGCTTATTATTCTCCCAGGCCTTGGCATAAAGGAGGTGGGGCCAGTGCCGAATTGTGTGCGGGTATGCTTAGCCAGACTCATTATTTTTTCTTGCTGTGTATTTCATTTCCCCCCCATAATTATTGTATTTTTATTATTTTCATTATTTTATTTCTTTTATTGTATACCACCTGGTTTCTTGGTCTGAGGTCAGCTGGTGACTTAATAGAATTAATTAAATTAAAAATTTTAAAATTAAATAAAATGTTTTGTTATATTGTGCCAAGTAGAGCTCTTCTACTAACTTCTCCAAAAGTTTAGAAAGTAATTATTCTAGAAATTCTTTCACTACTAATTTGGAATAAAAAAGAAATGCAGGCAGTCCAACTTATGACTATAATTAAGCCCAAAATTTATGTTGCTATATAAAACAATTGCTAAGTGAGTTTTGCCTTATATTACAACCTTTCTTCCAACAGTTGTAATTGTTAAGAACAATTAATCTAGTTAGTGACTAAATTAGTAAACCAGCGAAATGCTGTGGACATAATATACTTAGATTTCAGTAAGGCATTTCACAAAATAGACCACAATTTACTTCTTCATAAGCTAAAAAAATATGGAATAGACAACATCACCACCAAACAGTACTCAATGAGCAGTCCTTAATGGCACTACATCCACATGAACAGAAGTAAGCAGTGGGTTACCACAATGCTCTGTTTTTGGCTCAGTATTCTTCAATATGTTTATAAATGACTTAGATGAGGGAATAGAATGGGAACTCATCAAATCTGCAAATGACACTAAGCTGGCAGGAATAGCCAACACCCCAGAAGATAAGCTCAGGATCCGAAAAGATCTTGACAAACTTAAACAATGGGCCCTCTCCAACAAAATGACATTTTAATGTGGAGAAAAGCAAAGTTTTAGATTTCAGTAAGAAAAATGAAAGGTGTAAGTAGAAATTAGGCAAGACCTGGCTCAAAAACAGTAACTGTGAGAGGAATCTTGGAGTCCTAGTGGATGATCACTTCAATATGAGCCAGTAGTACGCAGCCGCCGCCAAAAAGCTAAAATAATTCTCAGTTATATAAAAAGAGGCATAGAAACAGGATTGCGTGAAGTATTAGTACCACTTTGTAAAACCCTAGTAAGGCCATAAATGAAATACTGCAATCAATTTTGGTCACCATACTACAAAAAAGATATTGAAACTTTGGAAAAAGTTCAGAGAAGACCAACTAAGATAATCAAAGACCTGGAAACTAAAACATATGAAGAACGGCTGCAGGATTTGGGTTTGGCTAGTCTAACGAAAAGAAAAATTAGGGGTGACATGATAGCAGTATTCCAGTATTTGAAGGACTGCCACAAAGAATATGGGCTCAAATTATTCTCTAAAGTACCAAAGAGCAGGAGAAAAAACAATGTCTTCTAAGTAGAAACTTCCTAACAGTGAGGACAGTTAACCAGTGGAACAGCTTGCCTTCAGAAATCATGGGCGTTCCATCACTGGAGGTTTTTTAGAAGAGACTGGACAGTCACTTATCTGAAATGGTATAGGTTTCCTCCTTTAGCAGGGAGATGGTCTAGAAGACTTCCAAGATCCCTTCCAGCTCTATTCTATTCTGAGTTAAGTGTTAAGTGAATCACTGCAGTAGTTAAGTCTGCAACACAGTTGCTAAATAAATCAGGTTTTGCCATTCACTTTGCTTGTCAAATGGTCACAAAAAGTTACATGACTATAGGACGCTGCAACTGCCATAAATATGAATCAGTTGCCAAGTGTCTGAATTTTGATCATATGTGTCCATAAACAAAATGGCAATCAAGGCAAATGCCTAACCACATCGCTGGAGACGGGGTGAGGTCTGGTGCCAACGGAGCCACAGTCTATCTCAACTGGGACTGTTGAAAGGTTCTTGAAAGTT